>NW_026751625.1:0-797 GCF_022355385.1 Mustela nigripes
TAAAGTGGGATGCCTAAACTTCAGTAAGATCTTGTTTTCAATTCAAACTAAATTTTATTTTTTATTTTTTTTATAATGTCCCTCAATTTCAGATAAGCACCCCCCTAAGGTCCACTCCATTTTTTTTTAAGATTTTATTTATTTTATTTGACAGATAGAGATCACAAGTAGGCAGAGAATCAGGCAGAGAGAGAGGGAAGAGGAAGCAGGCTCCCTGCTAGGCAGAGAGCCCGATGCGGGGCTCGATCCCAGGACCCTGGGATCATGACCTGAGCCAAAGGCAGAGGCTTTAACCCACTGAGACACCCAGGCGCCCCCAAAATAAATTTTAAATTGAATTATGCACCTCTAAGTTCAAAGACAATAAACATCAACCAATGCAATTAATAAGTTCTATTTCTTGAAATTTCGGGAACATTGATAGCCTCATCTCCTGGAAGAACAACAGCTAAAATGTTTGGTCATGGATTCTTGCTAAAATATCACTTTCCCAAAGGAAATTAATGTTATGAATTTTCATTGATTGTTATTGATCATGAAGAATATAACAACCACGATAAAAATAGTAGGAAAAACATGATATCTCATCTGTAAGGGCATGTGGAAAGTAGGAAATGCTAATAAAAATAACTACCATTATTTCCTAAGTTAACATAATATAACAGAACACAAATATTTCATAACAATATTTTCTAGGTTCATTCGGATAACTCTTTTCTACATTCAAATTTAAAGGTTGAGGCATGTGATATATATTACACAAAAAACAACCCAAGGAATTCGTTAAAAAAAAAAAC
>NW_026751625.1:897-1513 GCF_022355385.1 Mustela nigripes
CTTAATAAAGGACAAATCCAAAGGAATTTTTTTTCTAATTTAATTAACAAATTATGAATTGACTTACCTATTTCATCACAGTGTATCAGGCACCAATAATATTTTTTAATCGTCATACCTGATGCAATAGTTACCATCTTTCAGACATACTGATCAGGAACAAGCAAATAAACAAGAGCACCGTAGCTTAAGATCTACCTGCATAAATATGGGACTACTTCAGACAATCTCTTCACCACAACATAGCAATGAATAGAAATCATAATTGCTCTGTAACGGACATACAGATGAGATAGAAGGGGATGGGTGTTAATATATGCAGAATCTTTATTAATTACATTGTAAAACATAATATGGAAAAACAGAATACAATTTTAGAAATACCCAGGTCACCATCATTGTTTTATTTTTATATGTGTAGATAAGGAGTTTAATAAATAATCCATGACTATTCAACTTCTTATATTTTGAAAATTTTAGCAAAAGTAAGAAACCTAGCAACTAGAAAATTGTATCTATCTGCAAAATACAGCTTTGCCAGTATGGTAGAGGAAACGCAAAACAAAATAAGTAAGAAAAGTTTAACATTTCACAAGAGTTTTACTTTTATTTTTTT
>NW_026751626.1:0-1513 GCF_022355385.1 Mustela nigripes
CTCTCTCCACCACTATGAACTCCTCATTGGCCTCCTTGCTTTTCCTCAAAAGTAACAGAGCAGCTGTTCACACAAAGTCTATATACTTACTTGCTCTGCCTAGAGCAATCTTTTCCTTTAATATGTGTATAACACCCTCCTTCACTTCCTGGGTCTTTGTGCAAATAACATCTCATAAATGAGATATAACTGCCCAACACAAAATAAAATTAACTTTCCTCCCAGCATTCTCCAATGGCTTTTACCTTTCTTGTATTTCTTTGTAACACTTATCACCATCAACCATCAATCATTAGTCTATTACTGGTTTATTTTCTTATTGAAGACAGAGAGAGAGATAATTGGGAGGGGGCACAGAGGAAGAAGAAAACACCCCACTGCCTAGAAACCCTGCTGTCGAGTTACATCCCAGGACCCTGAGATCATGACCCAAACCAAAGGCAGTACCTCAATGGACTGAGCCACCGAGGTGCCCCTCTATTATTGGTTTATTTCACTATTATATTTCAAAAGAATGTAAGCTCTTTGTGGTCAGGTATTTTATATGTTTCATTAATTGAAGTATTCTAAGAAAG
Source organism: Mustela nigripes (assembly GCF_022355385.1). Taxonomy (NCBI): domain Eukaryota; kingdom Metazoa; phylum Chordata; class Mammalia; order Carnivora; family Mustelidae; genus Mustela; species Mustela nigripes. The sequence continues at coordinate 576 of NW_026751626.1, forward strand.
GTAGCTGGCAGATTGTAAGGGCTCACTAAACTGTATTTTGTTGTTATTATTGGACTATTTTATGGGCTTTACCTCTTACGCTAGAAGTCTATCCTTCAGATGTAAGCAATAAGAATAGAGCCCTGCTGCCTGTTCCAATGAGTAAAAAGCCTGTATTAAGTGGAAATTTTAAAAGCTAAATGAATGGCTTAATAGTTGTATATAGGGGGAAAGAGAACATATTTTTCACGGTTTAGAAGTGGAGTCCTTTATAGAGTTCTTGTACAAGCCGAAACTATTGAACGATAATGGGCAGTTGTACATTACAATTATACAAACACTTTGGTAATTTATATCTTTTTTTTGTAATTCATGACTGGATCATTTAATTCCTTAGGAGCATTATAGCATTTCAACATTTCCTGTTCAAGTAACTTATTGGGGTTGCTACCTTTTTTATTCAAATGGAGAAATTGTCATGATTTAATCTAAATAAAGTGTTATTGATTGTGTGTTATTGATTGTGTTGTTTTCTAGGAATGAGTCGCACATGCTAGTTTAAAAGTTTTGTTAAATTCCCAAGTCTGTCACCGATAAAAGCCTTTTGTAGATTAGTAACTTGATCAAAACAGAAAAGTTATATAACAGTCAATTGTCATACTATCTTTGTTTCCATCTTGCATTGTAATAACACCCATCTTAACTCTATTTAAGACAAGTCATCGCCAGATGGCTTTCTGGCATTGATTGCATGATATGAAATCTAATATAACTAAAAGTTTTTGGTTTTAGTAGCATATAAATCAATTTAGAAAAATATATGTATTTGAATATAAGGTAAAGTTTTAAATTATTTGACAATATTAAACTAAACTGTTTTTTTTGTAAATTTTTATTTTGTATCATTTCATGGAGCTCTTTTGCAATAAGAAACAAGTTACAAAAAATTAAGGTTTATT
>NW_026751627.1:0-1512 GCF_022355385.1 Mustela nigripes
GGTTAGACTATATATTTTGGGTGCATTCGAGTGCCGTGTAGGTTTTTCAGGATATGAAGAATGAGCGAGTCTGAGGTGCGTGGTCAGGCTTTTGTCTCTGGATTTTGTATCAGCGATGTCCGTGGAATGTTGGGGAGGCCTCATGGGCCATGGACGAATCTTGCTCTCTGTGGATTTGGCCCGATCCCAAATAGTTTTTCGTCACTCTGTGGGACGGGAGGACTCCTTTCAGGTTTGTTACCTCAGGTATCCCACGAAAAGAGGAATTCTAAAGCAGAGCTCTGGGGAAAAGTGAAGGAAGAACCCGAACTATGGGTAAAAATTGGGCATGGCAAGCCCAATATGGTGTCTCTCCATCCAGCCACTGAGAGGCCTTCCCTGAGGACTGGGCTCAGGCTGAGGGTCACAATGTGTGTTTGTGACCAATGTGGCCCGCAAGCATGGGCGGGGCCTCATGACCAATGTTGCCCGCAAGCATGGGCGGAGCCTCATGGGCCACTCTTTTTGCAGCTACACTGAACCTTGGACAACATGCCAACCACAAGGTTTCTTGCCATGGGGAAAGAGTTTTGATTTCTGCATCATTTTCAAACCCGGGCCGTGATTGGAGATAAGGTCTAGGTTCTGAAACCTGAAAACCGAGGTTGAGAAGAGATGACGACCTAAGGCCATGGCGGGTCAGATGTGCTCAGTGTGGGCCAGCTGTCTGGGTCTGGCCAGGAGGTCCAGGCTCAGGCTGTCTCAGAAAGGGCATTAGTGCCCAGGTCAGCCTATATATTCGGGGTACAGCCGAATGGCGGGCAGGTTGATCCTCATTTGAGGTTTCTGGGTAGCCCCAGAGGGCAATGTTTTTCTTCTGGAGGGCAGGCAGAGTGCTGCATTGTAGTTCTGGATTGCCAAACTGGAGGGCTTTTGGGCCAGTATTCTGAGGACGGAAATCTGAGAACCCAGGCTAGGCCTAGGTTTCTGGGTGAGGATATGGTAGGCACAATCTATAGACCGACCTGAATCGAGATCTCGTGCATCTGAAGTCAGGGCGAGGATCAGACGATCGCCCAGGTTGGACATTCTGTCCCTGATGGCCCCTTCTTGAAGTGGGGGAGGATCACGAGGCCATGGGGGTTTTCCCACGATGGGAGCTGTGAGAAGTCCCAACTGCAAAGACTATTCTGCAGGACAATTGAGACCTGTTGGTTGGCTCCAGGACAACGATTCCAAGCAGGGTTCTAAGGATGGATGGCTGGGTAGCCCACCTCGCATTCCAATTGTCGCACTCAAGGATGGGCAGGGCCTCAGGATGAATGCTGGTTTCTCCTACCCTGAACGTTGGACAACATGCCAACCACAAGGTCTCACTTGTCCTGCAGAATAATCTTTGCGTTTGGGAGCTTCTCACAACTCCCATCTAGGGAAAACTCCCATGGACTCGTGATCCACCACCCCTTCAAGAAGGGGCCATCAGGGACAGAATGTCCAACCTGAGCGATCGTGTGATCCTCGCCCTGACTTCAG
>NW_026751628.1:0-1512 GCF_022355385.1 Mustela nigripes
CTCATAGCTAAAATGGCTTCAGGGCATATATCTCTAGGCTCTCATTGTATTTCCTATTTTGGCCCAGTAATCCCTCACTTATTTTTATAATCATTCTGATATTTTTAACTTTAAAAGCTATTTTGTCTGGATTTTTAGTTGTCTTAAGAAAGAGTTTTTAGATCACCCTTACTAGAAGCAACAACAAATATACATGAAAATATCTGCAGTAGTTTATCACATCTTTATGGCTTTGAACTTCTATAAGCTGAAGCATCCTTCTCTAATCACTTAGGCAAACTCCAGTTTACCCTTTAAAGCAACACAAGATTGCTTCATTTAAGAACATGTTCAGGGATGACTCTTCCCCACTGTTCTTACCAACATTCCCACACACTCTTTGCTACCCACACCTTGTTTATGAACTTTCATTAGGTATATCAGCGTCACCAGAATTTTGCTCTATTGTATTTTTTTCCTTTAGAGCTTTAATTAAAAATGAATTCCATAGAAAGTCTCTTCCCTTTTCTTTCAAACCTGGGTTAGTTATTTCTTCTCATTCTTTGTCAGAAGTTACTTTATTAGAGAAACTTACAGCTGTATTGTGACTTTGGAGCCTTTACAGTTTTTTGACTGGAAAAATCACCCATCCCTGAGATTTTTACGCAGATTCCTAGCTGATATTATTCAGAAATCTGTTCAAAACAGACTTTTTCGGGACGCCTGGGTGGCTCAGTTGGTTAAGCAGCTGCCTTCGGCTCAGGTCATGATCCCAGCATCCTGGGATCGAGTCCCATATCGGGCTCCTTGCTCGGCAGGGAGCCTGCTTCTCCCTCTGCCTCTGCCTGCCATTCTGTCTGCCTGTGCTCGCTCTCTTTCCCTCTCTCTGACAAATAAATAAAATCCTTAAAAAAAAAAAAACAGACTTTTTCAGGGAGGCCCTTTCGGACCACTCAGTTACAAAACCTCTTCTCAATCACTGCTCTTTTTAAAATGTGCTTATTTAGTTCAAATATGCATCACTATTAAAGAAAAGCCAGTACGATTTTTTTCTTTTTAAAGTTGGCTTACACATTATCTACTCTCCCATTAAAATGATTCCTCTGGGCTGGGGTTTTGTTGTGCTCATCTTAGGCCAGGCACTCAATAAATTGTCTCTGAATGATTGAAATATTACACTCCCTTGCTAGATTCTCAACTTCATGAGGCCAAGGATTGTTCTATTCAGTCCTTCTTTATCCTCAATGTCTGTTATATTGCAGTCACTTACATGACTAATGAGAAAAATCACAGAAAGAAAGAGTTAAAACTACAGAAAAACCCCGTAGGTTCAATAACACAAAGCTTTCTAAAATTATTTAGCCCAGGAATTGAATACTGGCTGCACTTTTGATTTTTTTAATGGTATTGAATTTAATTTAAATGGAAATACTTGAATGGTAGAATAATAAAAAAAATTATAAAAGCAACTTGCTCCTTAAAGTAAGAATTATATAGGGCATCTCTTCTAGAAGCAAAATTTTCAAATGTCAA
>NW_026751629.1:0-1512 GCF_022355385.1 Mustela nigripes
AGAGGGAATGTAGCCACAGCACGGATTTATCCATTTCCACACCAGACTTGGGGAAACTCACGCTCTACGTTCTGTGTTCTCCAGAGAAGGACAAGAACCACTGTGATCCACAAAGCGTGACCACACAGCATTCCCATAATTTCACATAACCAATGGCGCAGGTGGAAACACATGTGACCAGCCAGTCGGGCAAGTGACTGTAGCTGGGGTCGCTGGGGCCAGAGAGTTAGTCCGAGTCAAGTCGGACCACGGAAGTGCATTTTTTTTTAAATATTTTATTTATTTACTTGAGAGAGAGACAGTGAGAGAGAGCATGAGGGAGGAGAAGGTCAGAGGGAGAAGCAGAATCTCCATGGAGCTGGGCACCTGATGCGGGACTCGATCCCGGGATTCCGGGGATCAACCAACTGAGCCACCCAGGCGTCCCACAGAAGAGCATTTTAAAGGAAACTTACTCTAATGGTGTGTAAACATTGGCAGAGAGAGGAGTCCTGGCAACTTCCTGCTCCTGCCCCCTACAAATACCTCTATCTCACTGTCAAGGAGGAGCCATGCATCATTTGCTTTCTTTTAAGTGGCAAAATCAGAATCTACAAATGCCTTGATGTAATAGACCAGGTCTTATCAACTTGACATTCAGCACGATCCAATGTCCTAATACAGCGTGCTTCAGATTCACTTCAACTTGCTTGGACATCTGAGGATCCAAGGAGCTAATTAGTGCCATTTCATAAAAACTTCCTAATGGGGGTTCAGGGCCAGATGGTTAAGTGTCTGCCTCTGTCTGATCTTTAGATCCTGGGACACAGCCCTATGTAGGCATTCCAGCTCAGTGGGAAGTCTGCTTCTCCCTCCCCCTCTGCCTGTCCGCCCTGTTTGTACTGTCTCTCAATTGAATAAAATCTTAAAAAAAAATCTCCCAACATCATATCTAGGGAGGGACTGTCATTTCCTTGTCAATTAAAGATGACAATAACCCAAATTGTTGAAACTTTTCTGCATATCCTGCTCTGATCCTGGGAAAATTTGGTAGATTGTCTTCATCATGTTGATGGTTTTCTTTTCTGTGTGCCATACTTTTCAGTGCTCTGAGAACATGCACGTAAGCCCATTTTTAAAATTCAATAGCTCCTTCTGGAATATTCTGGAGTGGATGACCACCACTCACACCTCACCAGGACATATGAGAGCACCTGTGATCCTGCTCCTTCCCCAGAATTTTTTAGCTTAGCCAATCTGATGAATTGAAACACATTATCACATCCTCCAATGTGTGCAGTTTGCTCTGTCGATGGAAGACTCAGGTAGGAGGCAAAGTAGTTGCAACTTCACTAATCCTAGAAAGCTAAAAGGCTAGAGAGGATATGAAGCAGAAGCATCCTCTGTGTAGTGAAAGGGACCACAAAAATCCTCCAGGTCTCACCAAACTGGATTTACAAAAAAATATTTATACTGGAAGCTAAATTCCTTCTCTAGATACTAACATGAATATTAAGAAGGTTCCATTGTAAG
>NW_026751630.1:0-1512 GCF_022355385.1 Mustela nigripes
CATTCCGTTCAGGTGGATAACAATTTATCTAGACTATAATCTTTATATATTTACATAACATCTTCAAGTACCATCTTACCTATCTGGATCCTTCAAAGTAGACCAAAGAGCAAACCTGAAGGGTCTGCAAGGCTGAATTACGACTGTGGGATGGTACAAGGCTCGCAACTGATGGTCCGTGACTCCCGTCTTCTGAGATCAGAATCCAGTGTGGTCCGTGAACAAAAGAAGACTTCATATTGGGCAGTGGCTGTGCTCACTGTGAGTACAGCAGCACCGTTCTCAGTACCCTAAGAGCTACAAAAAGTAAAAATAAAAATTTAAAAAGCGCTCACACACACTCCAGAGTAAGAGCTCTGGCATCACTCGGGCTGGGCTGGGTTCGAATGCCGACTAAGGCACTACCGTCTGTGTGACCCCTGCCAATTCCCAAAAAGAAAGAGCGAGCTTACCTGCCGGAAAGGGAGGCCACGGAATACAGACAGCATCTAGTCAGGTCAGGGTTAGGAGTCTGGCTCAGAAACCACCTCTGCGGCTTGCCAGGTGACTCTGGTGGCCTGGCTCCAGGCCTCACAGGGAAGCAGGGAAGTTGCCTCGAGCAGCAGGCCACCCCTCGCAGCGCTAGGGGGCTCCCGTGCTCGCTTGTTTGGCGGGCTCAGGGGAGGGCTGGCAACTCAGGGCGGCTGGGGCGGAGGACCGCAGCAGTCCCACAGAGCTCCCCACAATATGGCTGCCCGGAGGCGGCCATATTGGGTCCAAACAACTCAGCCACCTTCAGAAGGAAGTCCCAGGCCCTGGAGGCTGGTGGGCGGGGCCTTCCAGGCCCTGGAGGCTGGTGGGCGGGGCTCTGAGGCCTCCTCCTTTGCCCTCTGGCATACGCACTTCCCAACATTGGGCCTGCTCCTCCCTTCTCTGTGACGTGCTCCAGGCATATATCACAAGCACCAGGCTGGGGTGCTCAGTGCCTGCTAGACCTCGAGAAGAGTTAGGACCTCCGGAGGAGCTCTCCGAGTTTCATACTCTTGTCTCGCGATCGTTTGGCACACTGCAAGCGCTACATGGGCAATCTGCTTAGTAAGTTTCGTCCCCTGCCCCGCCGCCCAACCCTGCCAGGCCGATGTCGCCCGCTGGTCTCTCCTGCCTGCTCGGCCTCCCATCCTGTCCGGCACCACCCGGCTGCTCCGGCTGCTCCGGCTGCTCCCACACCTTCCCACTGCCCTGGGCACAGGCCATTCCACCGGGATCGTAGGCCTTTACCAGCTAGCTTTCATGTGGAGCCAAAGAGACGGTATCGGTATCCGCTCCCTCAGGCCGTGTGTTCCCCTGTGGGCCTCCTCCCCTCGGTGAACTGGAGGGACCCTCCGAAAACACCTGTACGGTCTGCTTGTACCTCCATCATGTTCAGACCCTCGAGAACTCTGAGGATCCCTCCACCCCGGCAGAAATTCACTGTCCTGCCTTCCCAACCCCAGCAGACAGTCGAGGCTGTGAAGCCGAAACCATCCAGTTACC
>NW_026751631.1:0-1512 GCF_022355385.1 Mustela nigripes
TGTCCCCTTGGGACCAGAGGCACAGGACAGGCCTGCCTTCTGCCCAGACTCCTTCCTCACAGGAGAGCACACGACCCTGCCCTAGTCGTCCCCTCTTGTCTCCTTCGCAGCCAGGCTTCCATTTCTCTGGACAGGGAGCGGGGGACACATGTCTTGCCACAGGCCTGCTGTTTGTGCCACGGCAGGCTATCCTGCTTCCAGAGCGTTTCCTGAACCCAAGGCTAACGGCTCCTTCTCTTCTCCAGGGGCGGCGTGCTGCGCCTACCCCACACTTGCTGCTGCGGAGCACGGTGACAGACGTGTGCAAGCAGACTTCTCTCTCAAGCAGAAGGGATGCCAGGGCAAAGAGAATTGCGCTCCATGCGGGTATCTTCCACCGTGCTGCGGAGACTAGCTCAGGCAAGCAGCAGCAGCATCCCCAAACCAAACTCAGATTTCCCAACGAATGCTGTGTTTCCAAGGGCAGATGACAAGGCAAAGAGGCTTTCGCTCTATGCGGGTTTCTCCTACCGCGAGACTAAGCTCAGGCAAGCAGCAGCAGCCCGCAGATCATTTCTCAGTGAATGCTGTGCTTTCGCAGAGGCTTTGGCTTGGAACGAACAGCACTTCGCCGCTGCTTCCTCAGCAAGGCTTCAGTCGCGTCAGGGAGAAGAGCTGCGCGAGAGCTGGTGTCTCTTGGGCCTTTTTTCACGGGCTCCGTGTTCGCGTCCTTGGTTCACACTGCCAGGCCGAACTAAGCAGTCACAGCCACAACCCTGCAGTAGCGTGCAGAGCCTAGGATGGAACCCTATACACACTACCATCTCCCGGTGTAGGCATCGCTTGGCCTTTTTCTCTGGCGCTCAGGCAGACTCGCGGACTAGCCCACTGCTTTCCCCACAGGAAAGGAGAGGTGACAAGATCCCTGCACACGGCCTGTGCACGGAATAGGGAGCTTTGGAGGATTGTCCCCACCCCTTCCCCTTAAACCCGTGCCTCATACAACCTTCCACATCCTGGAGGAAGACGGCGTCTGACTCCCCGTTAATTCAGGGAGCTGTTTCTTTGAGTTCAGCGTAGGCGCCTGGTGGCTAGCGCTTGTCTGCCCCAGGGACAGGTGGCCAAAGAGCTGCTGTCTCCTTGGGCCCAGAGGCTCAGGACAGGCATGCTTTCTGCCCAGACTCCTTCCTAAGAGTGGAGCACGCGCCCTGCCCTACACATCCCCTCCTCTCTCCATAGCAGCCAGGCTTCCGTCTCTCTGCACAGGGAGCAGGTGACACTTGTATTGCCACTGGCCGCTGTGCCTGCCAGGGCTGGCTCTCCTGCTTCGCAACCGTTTCCAGACCAGAAGGCCAACGGCTCCTGCTCTTCTCCCTGGGCAGCGTGCTGCACCTTCCACAGACATGCTCCTGGGGAGCGCAGGGAAAGACGTGTCCCTTTCCTTAAGGCTCTTTCCACAGGCGCAACCGCGCTTCTCTCTCAGGTAGAGAGGTGCTAGGGCAAAGAAGATTTCGCTCCATGCGGGTATCTTCC
>NW_026751632.1:0-1512 GCF_022355385.1 Mustela nigripes
AGCAGTTTTGGAGTGGAGTCTTTTGGGTTTTCCACATATAGTATCATATACTCATAGTTTCTTAATCAGTTTGAAGTTTGGAGGGGCGCCTGGCTGGCCCAGTGGGTGAAGTATCCAACTCTTGACTTTGGCTCAGGTCATGATCTCGGGGTCATGGGATAGAGCTCCATGTTGGCCCCTGGCAAAGTGAGGAGTCTGCTTGGGATTCCCTTTCTCTCTCTGCCTTTTCCCACGTTCTTGCTCACTCTCTGTAAAGAAATAGATAAAATCTTAAAGAAAAAAGAACAAGAAGTTTGGATACTAACAAAATGGTGGCTTGAATACCCCCATGTTCATAGTGGCATTATTCTCAATAGACAAAAGGTGGAAGTGCCCTGCGTGTCCCTCAGGGGGATGGAGGGATTCTGTAGTCTTAAAAAGGAAGGAAATGCTGACCCATGGTACCACACGGATGGACCTTGAGGCTGTTACACAAAGTGAAATAGGGCAGAAGGGCAAATACTGTCCAATTTCATTTATGAAATGCCTACAGTAACCTAGATAATAGAGACAGAAAGTAGCATGGTGCTTACTGGGGACCAGAAGAAGGCGAGAATGCGGTGTTGTTTCATGAGGACAAGAGTTTCAGTTTGGGAAGATGGGAAAATTGTGGAGATGTACAGTGTTGATGGTTGCACGATAGTGTCCTTAGTTCATTTAAATGTATGCCAAGAAATGAAACGTATTGATATGTGTATCTTGAAAACTGTTGTCTTGACTCCTAGGTTGATATTAAAAAACTGGCCATTGGCTAGAGGAATTAGGAAAAAGCACGTCTGTTTTTCCCACTCTCACAAAGGAGCTCTTCCTGGATCACATTTGAGGTCTTTAAATCTTTGTTAACTGTTAAATTCTTTCCCTTTTTTTGACTAACGCTAGGGCTTATTTTATTTATTTATTTTATATTTCATATAAAATATTTATAATATTTTATTATTATATATTAATAAAATATTTATATAAAATAAAACAATTTATAATTTATATATTATTTTATTTATTATTAACACACAGGTGATAACATAATATTTTATACCCTCGGTTTATCTAAAACACAGCCATGCTCAGAATGAGCACTCCTTGAAGGGAGAATGTATGAGAGCTTAAAAAAGAAAATATAAGTTGTAAATCTGTGCCATCTATTTCTGCCCCGTGCCCACCTTGCTTACTATTCTCTTTTCTCAAACTGTATCTGGATGATGGTAGAAAAAGAAAACTAGAAGAAGCCAGAGAGCTGACACCGAATAGGGAAATGAGAAAAAGCAGAAAGACTGCTAGGGTTGATTTATGCACTAGTCTTAGGGGCTATGGAATGACGGGAACAGAGACAGCCCGGGGAGAGGAGTGTAGAGTTTTGCTGTGCACTAAGGCAGTCTTTTTCCCTTGGCATTTTTAGCAAATGCTGCAGCAGAGATGTAAATTGCCTTTGATTACTATTTATTTGAATGCCATAAGGAGATGAGGTGAGGCACA
>NW_026751633.1:0-1512 GCF_022355385.1 Mustela nigripes
GCAGGTAGGTGCTCAGATGGGCCCAGTTTGCCCCTGTTTCTCCTGTGAAGCTAAAAATCGAGCGATGACCTCATGGACTTTGGTGGTTTATCCTATTACTAGGGTTGTGGCCATTGGAATGGGCACATACAATTCCCTTGGAGAGGGAAAGCACAGTCGTGAAGTTTGGCTCCAGGGGCCTGAGCCTGTAGGGTGTGTAGGCCAGGGTTGTTTGGACAGTTGTCTGAAAACACAAACTCGGCTTATGTTCGGGTCATAGATATGGCAGGACTGATCGACAGACCATGAGAGAACTCTTCGGGATATGAAAAAAGGGCGAGTGTGAGGCTATTCCTCACGTTTTTGTCTCAGGATATCGTGTCAGTCATGGTTGTGAAATTTCCGGGTGACTTCATGGGAAATGGACGAGTCTTACTCTCTGGGTGTTTTGCCCCGTCCAAAGAGTTTGGGTCATTCTGTGGGATGGAAGAAGTCCGTTGTTCTGTTGTTGTTGATTTGTTTTGTTTTGTTTTTCAACCCTATGTGTACCACCAAATGAGGGATTCCAGAGTAGAGCCCTGGGGAGGGGCGACTGGAAAACCAGAAATCTGGTTAAAAGTTGGGGCCTAGGGACATGTCAAGACCATTATGACATCTAATGGTCCAGCCACTGAGAGGACGTACTAGAGGACAGGACTCACGCTGAGGGTCACAATGCGTGTTTATGGCCTCGTCGCACTCAAGGTTGGGCGGGGCCTCAGGTTGAATGCTGGTTTCTCCTACACTGAACGTGGAACAACATGCCAACCACAAGGTTCTTGCCATGGGTAAGGAAGAGTTCTGATTTCTGCATCACAGTGACCCGTGGGCAGTGATTGGAGATAAGGTCTAGGTTCTGAAGCCTGAAAACTGAGATAGGGAAGAGATGATGACCTAAGGACATGGCGGGTTTGATGTGCTCAGTGTGCGGCCAGCTGTCTGGGTGGGGCCAGGAAGTCAAGGCTCAGGCTTTGTCAGAAAGGGCATTAGTGCCCAGATCCTCCTATATATTTGGGGTACAGCAGAATGGCGTGCAGGTTGATCCTCATTTGGGGTTTCTGGGTAACCCCAGATGGCAATTTTTTTTCCCCTGGAGGACACGCAGAGTGCTGCATAGTAGTTCTGGATTGTCAAAGTGGAGGGCTTGGGGGCCAGTAGTCTGTGGACGGAAGTCTGAGAATACTAGCTACGCCTAAGTTTCTAGGTGAGGATATGGCAGGCACAATCTACAGTCCTCTATCGAGATCTCGTGCATCTGTAGTCAGGGAGAGGATCAGATGATCGCTCAGGTTGGACATTCTGTCCCTGATGGCCGATTCTTGAAGGGTGGGGTGTGGATCACGAGGCCATGGCGGTTTTCCCAAGATGGAAGTTGTGAGAAGCTCCAAACTGCAAGATTCTTCTGCAGGACACTTGAGACCTGTTGGTTGGCTCCAGAACAACGATTCCGAGCAGTGTTCGTAGGATGGATGGCTGGGTAGCCCACCTCGCATT
>NW_026751634.1:0-1512 GCF_022355385.1 Mustela nigripes
CGTGCCAACTCCAAGCTTCCACATCGTGGAGGAAGTCAGCATCTGACTCCCTGTTATTTCAGGGACCTGTTGCTGCTAGTTCAGCATAGGCGCCTGGTGGCTAGAGCATGTATGCCCCAGGGACATGTGAACAAGGAGCTGCTGTCTCCTTGGGCCCAGAGGCTCAGGACAGGCATGCTTTCTACCAAGACTCCTTCCTAAGTGTGGAGCACGCTCGTGCCATACTCATCCCCTCCTGTCTACTTAACAGCCAGGCTTCCGTGTCACTACACTGGGAGTTGGTGTCATTTGTATTACCACCAGCCGCTGTGCCTTGTAGGGCGTTCTCTCCTGCTTCGTAACCGTTTCCAGACCAGAATGCCAACGGCTACTGCTCTTCTCCCTAGGCAGCGTGCTGCACCTTCCACAGATATGCTCCTGGGGAGCGCAGTGCAAAACGTGTCCCTTTCCTTTAAGGCTCTTTCCACAGGCGCAAGCGCGCTTCTCTCTCAGGCAGAGGGGATGCCGAGGCATAGAGCATTTCGCTCCATGCGGGTTTATTACACAGGGCTGAGAAGTCCAGCTCAGGCAACAGGAGAATCCCTCGCACCCGACTCTGATTTCCCAAAGAATGCTATGCTTTCCCAGAGGGGATGCCAGGGCAAAGAAGCTTTCGCTCTATGCGGGATTCTCCCATACTGCTGCGAATACTAGGCTAAGGCAAGCAACAAAAGCAGCCCACATAACCAACTCTGATTTCCCAGCGACTGCTATGCTTTCGCAGAGGTTTTCAATATGGCACGCACGGCACTTTGCCGCTGCTTACTCAGAAAGGCTTTGGGTGTTCACTCTGTCGCGGCAGGGAAGAAGAGCCCCGGAAGAGCTGGTGTCTCTTGGGACCTGCTTTCCCCAGCTCCAAGTTCACGCCCGGGGTTCACCGTGCAATGCCAAACTCAGCTGACACAGTCACAACCCTGCAGCAGGGTGTGTGTCTTAGCATGGCACTCTATACCTATTACTATCTCCTGGGGTAGGTAAGGCTTTGCCTTTTGCACTGACGCTCAGGGAGACTCGCGGTCTAGGTCAGTCCCTTCACCTCTGCCCTAGTCGTCCCCTCATGTCTCCTTAGCAGCCAGGCTTCCATCTCTCCGCACAGGGAGCCGGTGACACTTGTCTTGCCCCCAACGTGCTTATCGTGCCAGCAGGCTATCCTGCTTTCCGTGCATTTCCGGACCCCAAAGCCAAGGGCTCCTTCTCTTCCCCGGGGGCGGCGTCCTGCGCGTTCCCCACACTTGGCTTCTCTTTCAGGCAGAGGGGATGCTAGGGCAAAGTGCATTTCGCTCCATGCGGGTATCTTCCACCGAGCTGCGGAGACTAGCTCAGGCAATAGCAGCAGCATCCCCAAACCCAACTCTGATGTCCCAAGGAACGCTGTGCTTTCCCAGGGGAGATGCCCAGGCAAAGAGGCTTTCTCTGTAGTGGATTTCTCCCCTCGCGAGACTGGACTCAAGCAAGCAGCAGCAGCCCGCAGAA
>NW_026751635.1:0-1512 GCF_022355385.1 Mustela nigripes
TCGCTCTGACTTCAGATGCATGAGATATTGCTTCAGATCCTCAGGGGGTACATGCCGTCCCCTCGCCCTGAAACCCAAATCTAGCTTGTGTTCTCAGTCATCCATCCTCACACTCCTGGCCCCGAAGCCCAAAAGTTTGGCAATTCCAGACCATCATTGCAAAATATATTGGCTAATGAGCTGCCCGGGCACATTAAATGACAATAAAACGACACGGCACTCGAATGTACCCAAATTATACAGTCTAACCTGGGCAGTAATGCACTGTCTGACACAACCTGAGCCGGGACCTCCTGAGAAATACACAGACAGCTGACCACACACTGAGCACATCAGACCCGCAATGGCCTTAGGTCATCATCTCTTCCCTACCTCAGTTTTCAGGCTTCAGAACCTAGACCTTATCTCCAATCACTGCCCAGGGGTGACTGTGAATCAGAATTCAGAACTCCTGCTTACACATGGCAAGAAACATTGTGGTTGGCATGTTGTCCTACGTTCTGTGTAGGAGAAACCAGAATTCACCCAGAGGTCCCGCCCATTCTTGAGTGTGACGAGGGCATAAACACGCATTGTGACCCTCAGCGTGAATCCTGTCCTCTAGTAAGTCCTCTCAGTGGCTGGACGATTAGATGTCATAATGGGCTTGACATGTCACTAGGCCCCAGTTTTTAACCAGATTTCTGGATGTCCAGTCACCACTCCCCAGGGCTCTACTCTGGAATCCCTCATTTGGTCGGACACCTGAGGTTGAAAAACAAAACAAAACAAATCAACAAAAACAAAAAAACGGACTTCTTCCATCCCACGGAGTGACCCCAAACTCCTTGGACGGGACCAAACCCCCAGAGAGTAAGACTCGTCCATTTACCATGAAACCACCCGGAAATTTAACGACCATGAGTTACACGATATCTAGAGACAAAAACGTGAGCACGAGCCTCACACTAGCCCTTTTTTCATATCCCGAAGAGTTCTCCTCATGGTCTGTAGATCAGTCCTTCCATACCTATGACCTGAAACATAAGCCGAGTTTGTGTTTTCAACAACAGTCCCAACAGCTCTGGCCTACACAGCCTACAGGCTCAGGCCCCAGAGGCCAAACCTGACGACTGTGCTTGCCCTCTCCAAGGGAATTCTATGTTCCCATTCCAATGGCCACAACCCTTATAATAGGATAAACCTCCAAAGTCCCTGAGGCCATCCCAATATTTGTGGTTTCCCAGGACAAACAGGGGCAATCCGAGCACATCTGAGCACCTAACTGCACTCAGTCCTGTAGACTGATATCCCCAGAAGTAATAAGGAACGAACAGGCCCCTAGGCACCTATCGGATCCATTGCTTTGGTTTCCAGGCATCTCTCCGCAGAGGCCTGGATTTCAATAACAGCATATGGCTGTTTCTTGACTCACCCATCAGAACAAATCTCATCTACACATGGGAAACTTGCACGATGGAGCTGTGTGAAAGCCTCTCTTTAGGAGAACCCTTCAGGGCCCTAGTGCCACCG
>NW_026751636.1:0-1511 GCF_022355385.1 Mustela nigripes
GGCGCCTGGGTGGCTCAGTGGGTTAAGCCGCTGCCTTCGGCTCAGGTCATGATCTCAGTGTCCTGGGATCGAGTCCCGCGTCCGGCTCTCTGCTCAGCAGGGAGCCTGCTTCCCTATCTCTCTCTCTCTCTGCCTGCCTCTCCATCTACTTGTAATTTCGCTCTGTCAAATTAATAAATAAAATCTTTAAAATTCATATTTTCTAATAGCCTGACAAACTCATCATGTACCTATTGTATATATACGATCTTTACTTATACTTTGCTTATATGTTTAAGCATTTTCAACTATTGAATTCATTTGGTTGCAAATTTCATCTGACTAGAAGCAGCAGCTGGGTGGCTCAGTCAGGTGTGATACTTGGTCAAGTGTCCAACACTTGATTTCAGCTCATGTCATGATCTCAGGGATGTGAGATCAAGCCCCACATCAGGCTCTACAGTGGCTGTGGAGTCTGCTTAAAATTGTCTGTCTCCCTCTCCTTCCTGCTACCTCTTTCACTCTCACTTAAAAAAAAAGTTTGACTAGAAACTAAGAAAGAAATACCAAAGGAAAGACTACTTTTCAGAAATAAAATAGTGTATATTTTGCATTTGTTAATACAATCAAGCTTCCAATATTACAGGAAGAAAAGGTACATTTACAGCTAATGGTTAGAGATTTTATGATGAATAAGTATGGTGTTTAATAATACATTTGAGATAATTTCTTAATGAGTCCATTGGTAGTCTCTGGTGAAATTAAGAATTATTATAATAAGATTTAATAAAATTAACTGGTCTTTTAATATTGTGCCAGTCATTTCTAACAAACATATTGATATCTTCATTTAAACCAACATAAAAGGAGCAAAGCTGACAAAAATTGATTAATCTTTGGAATGCACCATCTTCTATATTCTTAGATCAACTATTACCACTTATTTAACTTTGGGGAAATAACTAATTTGAAGTAATGGAGTTTTCTCTCTCGACACCCTGGATTTTGAACATCTTTGGGGAAAAAGAAAAATCTTAGACTCCACAGTTACATAAAATCTTTTTGTTGAATATGTTCTCTTGGCTAAGCTAGAGAAAATAAAATGGTTTGCTTGTCGTATCATTATCTCCAGACTAAATTATGTCGATGCCAATAAACTTCCTACGTTTATTGAAAGGAAGAAGGATTAAATTACAGCATGCAAACAAAAAACTTGCCATGATTGCTGCTTATTTTCAAGCATATTCTTGCATATAATTGGTTCCTTTTCCTTAAAAGAGGTCCAGTTTTTGCTTCATAACTTCATGTATAAGATGAAAATACAATTTCCTAAAGTTGATTTATACAGTGTACTAAGGAGATAGTAGCAGTTTTTGTTTTGTTTTGTTTTGTTTTGTTGTTGGATGAGAAAGACTTACTGGGCAGGAGGAAATTCTTCCTGCATTTCTTTCCCTGAATCTGCTTAAAAGCCAAGCTCATAAAGGCAAGAAATAAAAGTCCAACTGCTATTTCTGGCAGTATTGGAAAAGCGA
>NW_026751637.1:0-1511 GCF_022355385.1 Mustela nigripes
GTCTATGAATAGTCAATACAATGCCTCAATATAAATGAATATTATCATTTTGAACAATTTAATTACTATTACTAAAATTATTATAAGTATAAAAATAGCTATCATTTTAGCATGGAATAAGAAACTCTCATGCTCCATGCTTCATTACACCCACACAAAAACTCTGCATAATAAGTATTATCATCACCATTTCATGGGTGAAAAAACTGAGGCTAACACATTTAGATAACTGGTTTATGATTACATGGCTGATAAAGATGCATCACACTAATTTAGGCTTTATGATTTCAGAATTGTACTCTTTCCACTTCACATTCTATTACTCTGTAAATACTTGGCTTGTTTTAATTTAGTTCTTTAATTTTATTCATGTGGCGATGGCTTAAAGCTTCATTTAAAGGAAGCATAAAAAATTGATTTAGCCAAAAGCTCCCAAGAATTAAAAATGTCATGCATCTAATGTAGACATGGATATCATTAGTTAATGGGTAACTATATATTTTCCACTCTAGTGAGATAACAATCAGAGTATTTTTCTAAGTTATAGTCTCTGAGTGTTGAAAGGACTTTGTTAAAATAGAAATATTTAGACAAAGGTGATCAAAAGTCTGGATCAGGTCACCTTAAGATAAATATTAGGAAACTGAGGAAACAAATGGAGATTTGAACACTGAGCTATGATATAATGAATGGTTCAAAGTATTCAGTAGAGCATAGAAAGCCCTTTAAAGCCTGGTCGTAGCCTAGCATTGCAGCTTATGGGATATCTATCATCTATCTATCTATCTATCTATCCAGATATAAATTTGAAAACTTTTTTAGACAGGAGGGGATGAGGTGCGGAGGGCGCGTGCTCCTCTCTTAGGAAGGAGTCTGGGCAGAAAGCATGCCTTTCCTGAGGCTCTGGGCAAAAGGAGAGGCGAAAATGGCACCCGTGAAAGCAAGGCCCAAGAGGCACCAGCTCTCCCGAAGCTCTACCTCCCTGACGCGACAGAAGCCTTGCTGAGGAAGCAGCAGAGAAGTGATGTTCGCTCCAAGCCAAAGCCTCTGAGAAAGCACAGCATTCGCTGAGAAATGTTCTGCAGGCTGCAGCTGCTTGCCTGAGCCCAGTCGCGCATTGGGAGAAACCCGCATACAGCGAAGGCCTCTTTGCCTGGGCATCTCCCCTGGGAAAGCACAGCGTTCCTTGGGAAATCAGAGTTGGATTAGGGGATGCTGCTGCTGCTTGCCTGGGCTAGTCTCCGCAGCTCGGTGGAAGATACCCGCATGGAGCGAAAAAGCCTTTGCCCTAGCAACCCCTCTGCCTGAGAGAGAAGCCACCTGTGGGGAAGGCCCAGCACGCCGCCCCCCGAGAAGAGAAGGAGCCGTTGGCCTTGGGGTCGGGAAACATTCGGGAAGCAGGATGGCCTGCCATGGCACGAACAGCCGGCCGCTAGCAAGACAAGTGTCACCGCTCCTTGTGCTGAGATGGAAGCCTGGCTGCTAAGGACACATGAGGGGACGACTAGGGC
>NW_026751638.1:0-1511 GCF_022355385.1 Mustela nigripes
ACCAAAAAGGAGAATTTCAGACCAATATCACTGATGAATATGGATGCTAAGATTCTCAACAAGATCCTAGCAAACAGGATCCAACAGCACATTAAAAAGATTATCCACCATGACCAGGTAGGATTCATCCCTGGGCTACAAGGATGGTTCAACATTCGCAAATCAATCAATGTGATAGAACAAATTAATATAAGAGAGAAGAACCACATGGTCCTCTCAATTGTTGCAGAAAAAGCATTTGACAAAATCCAGCATCCGTTCCTGAATAAAATGCTTCAAAGTATAGGGATAGAGGGAACATTCCTGAACTTCATCAAATCTATCTATGAAAGACCCACAGCAAATATCATCCTCAATAGGAAAAGCTTGCAGCCTTCCTGTTGAGATCAGGAACAAGACAAGGATGCCCACTCTCACCACACTTCTTCAACATAGTATTAGAAGTCCTAGCAACAGCAATTAGACAACAAAGAGAAATAAAATGTATCCAAATTGGCAATGAAGAAGTCAAACTCTCTCTCGTCACAGATGACATGATTCTTTATATGGAAAACCTAAAAGACTCCACCCCCAAACTAGTAGAACTCATACAGTAATTCAGCAACGTGGCAGGATATAAAGTCAATGTGCAGTAATCAGTGGCTTTCTTATACAATAACAATGAAAATACAGAAAGGGAAATTAGAGAATCGATTCCATTTACTATAGCACCAAGAACCATAAGATACCTGGGAATAAACCTAACCAAAGAGGTAAAGGATCTGTACTTGAGGAACTACAGAACACTCATGAAGGAAATTGAAGGAGACACAAAAAGATGCAAGAGCATTCCATGCTCTTGGATCGGAAGAATAAACATTGTTAAAATGTCTCTACTGCCTAGAGCAATCTATACTTTTAATGCCATTCTGATCAAAATTCCACCAGTATTCTTCAGAGAGCTGGAGCAAATAATCCAGAAATTTTTATGGAATCAGAAGAGACCCGAATCGCTAAGGAAATGTTGAAAAACAAAAATAAAACTGGTGGCATCACGTTTCCTGGTTTCAAGCTTTATTACAAAGCTGTGGTCACCAAGACAGCATGGTACTGGGATCAAAACAGACACATAGACCAGTGGAACAGAGTAGAGAGCCCTGATATGGACCCTCAACTCTATGTTCAATTAATCTCCGACAAAACAGGAAAAAATATATAGTGGAAAAAAGACAGTCTCTTCAATAAATGGTGCTGGGAAAACTGGACAGCTATATGTATAAGAATGGAACTCGACCATTCTCTTACACTGTACACAAAGATAAACTCAAAATGGATAAAAGACCTCAACGTGAGACAGCAATCCAACAGAATCCTAGAGGAGAACATAGGCAGTAATCTCTTTGATATCAGCCACAGCAACTTCTTTCAAGATATGTCTCCAAAGGCAAAGGAAACAAAAGCAAAAATAAACTTTTGGGACTTCATCAAAATCAAAAGCTTCTGCACAGCAAAGGAAACAGTCAAGAAAACAA
>NW_026751639.1:0-1511 GCF_022355385.1 Mustela nigripes
TCTCAATCAGAACCTCTGTTGATCACATCCAGCAACTATTTTTGACAGGCTTTCCAAGGTTTTTATTACATGAAGTTTGGGAACCACTGGTGTAGTTGAAGCTAAGTGGGTTTTGTGGTCATTCAATTTATTTTATTTATTTATTTATTTAAAGATTTTATTTGTTTGACAGACAGAAATCACAAGCACGCAGAGAAGCAGGTAGAGAGAGGGGAAACCAGGCTACCTGCTGAGCAGAGACCCCCTATACGGGGCTTGATCCCAGGACCCTGAGATCATGACCTGAGCCAAAGGCAGAAGCTTAACCCACTGAGCCATCCAGGCGCCCCAAACATTCATTTTAATCTGAATTTCTGTACTTACTAATTCTCTAAGCTATTGGATCTGTCTGTGCCTGTTTTTTATAAAGCAGGGATAATGAATTTCAAGGATGCTAGAGGGTTAAGGAAAATGTATGAAAAGTAATCAAGTCTAGCCAGTGTATAGTATTGGCAGAGTTGTTTTTATTTTTTTAAATTGGAGTAATGGTATGTACTATTATTTGAGTTTTTACTTGGTACCAAAGTAATTACTTTGCATATATTCGCTCACTTAATCCCCATTGCAACCTAATTTGTTATGTATTCTTTTATCCATTTTACAGAGGAAGAAGGTAAGGTATAGGATAGCGAATTTTCAGCTACATGATCTGCTGAAAATTGAATGAATGTTAACTTAGTTCCAGTGGTAACTATTTGTGTTGAATTTCCAAGTTTTAATTAAAGATACGATGTTGGGATTGGTACTTTGGGTTCTATTTTGAATTTTTAAAATGTAAAAAAAATATCATTTGTCACTAAGGGCTAATTCTCAAATGAATGTTACCTTCTTATATCTCACTGTATCATCTATCTACATGGTGGTTTATTCATTGGTTTACTAATGGCTAATTTAATTTCTTAGAGTCTTTCTATCAGCTTTAAAACATTGTCAATGATGCTCTGAGTTAAATAATACCCGAGGTCTCATTGAGAGCTACACTTACTCATTTTTCCTATTTGTGATTTGAATAGCCCTTCTTTAGTACATTATCATTTTTTGCAGCATATGGATTGAACCTAGGGTTAATTACATATTTTTGACTTAACCACCATTTCCAATTTCAATATACTCCAAGTACAATGTACCTAGAGTGTTGATTTCTTTATTGTCACACTAAAAGGATAATATTTTTCTTGAGAAAGATGTCCTGAAATCATGGGGGTTTTTGACCGGGGTGGGGGGAGGCTGGGTTGAGTTCAAGGCTAATAAATATGTAAAATATTCCTTCAGGACTGGGTCATGCACTTTTCAAATGAAACGCTCACATGATACTGCTGTGAATTGAAAATCAGTGCCCTCTGGCCTGCCAGGTTCTGATGGCCCTCTGAACACTTTTAATCAGCACTGGCTTCCTGACAGTGATTAGTGAGAACTCAACTATTAGGAATTACTTTTTTCATGATTCCTAATATTTTCCCCACCTCTCTGTT
>NW_026751640.1:0-1511 GCF_022355385.1 Mustela nigripes
CATTGGTTTCCACGAATTGTTTCAGTTCTTCTTTGATCTCCTGGTTGGTCCAAGCATTCTTAAGCAAGGTGCTCTTTAGCTTCCAGGTGTTTGAGTTCCTTTGGAACTTTTCCTTGTGATTGAGCTCCAGCTTCAAAGCATTGTGATCTGAGAATATGCAGGGAATAATCTCAGTCTTTTGGTATCGGTTGAGTCCTGATTTGTGACCCAGTATGTGGTCTATTCTGGAGAAGGTTCCATGTGCACTTGAGAAGAATGACTATTCTGTTGTTTTAGGGTGAAATGTTCTGTATATATCTATGAGGTCCATCTGGTCCAATGTGTCATTCAATGCTCTTGTTTCTTTATTGATTTTCTGCTTCGATGATCTGTCTAATTCTGAGAGAGGCGTGTTAAGATCTCCTACAATTAATGCATTCATATCAATATGACTCTTTATCTTGATTAATAGTTTTCTTAAGTAATTGGCTGCTCCCATATTGGGAGCATAGATATTTACAATTGTTAGATCATCTTGGTGGATAGTCCCTTTAAGGATTATGTAGTGTCCTTCTGTATCTCTGACTACAGTCTTTAGTTTGAAGTCTAATTTGTCTGATATGAGAATCGCTACCCCAGCCTTCTTTTGAGGCCCATTGGTATGAAAGATGTTTCTCCATCCCTTCACTTTCAGTCTGGGTGTATCTTTAGGTTCAAAATGGGTCTCTTGTAGACAACATATGGATGGGTCCTGTCATTTTAACCAATCTGCAACCCTGTGCTGTTTTATGGGTGCATTTAGGCCATTCACATTGAGAGTGATTATTGATAGATACGTTTTTATTGACATCGAGTTACCTTTGAAGTCTTTCTTTCTGTAGTCTGTCTCTATATTTCTGTTCAATGCTATTCTTGGGATTTCTCCTCTTTTATAGAACCCCCCTTAATATTTCCTGCAGTGTTGGCTTGGTGGTTGCATAGTCTTTTAAGCCTTGCTGGTCTTGAAAACTCTTTATCTCTCCATCCATTTTGAATATCAGTCCTGCTGGATAAAGCATTCTTGGCTGCATGTTCTTCTCACTTAGTGCCCTGAATATATCTTGCCAGCCTCTTCTGGTTTGCCAGGTCTCTGTGGACAGGTCTGACGTTATTCTGATGAGCTTCCCTCTGTAAGTAAGGAGCCTCTTTGCCCTGGCGGCTTTCAAGAGATTATACCTACAATTATAATTCCTCAATTTGACTATCAGGTGTCATGATGTTTTTTTGGAATGTATAATCTTGGGTGGAGACCGTTCAGCCTCTAGTACATGAACGCTGGTTCCATTTGCGAGATTGGGAAAATTTTCATGAAGGACTTGTTCCACTATATCTTCTAGACTTCTTTCTTTCTCCTCCCCTTCAGGGATTCCAATAATTCTGACGTTGGAATGCTTCATGCCATCATTTATTTCCCTGATTCTGTTTTCGTGGTTTCTAAGCTGTTTGTTCCAGGCTTCCTCCTGATCCTTTCTCTCTATCTGTTTGTCTTCCAT
>NW_026751641.1:0-1511 GCF_022355385.1 Mustela nigripes
TCTATGGGAAATGGCTTTGGAATGAGTTGCTGACGAAAATGGATGGGGGAATTTTGACATAACATGCCGGAGCCAAGGACAAGGGGGTCATTTTCGGGAGGTCATTTCCTCCTCCTCTGGATCATAGACTCAATGACCGCATCGCATCTAGCTTGCTTACGACACACACCAAGGGCACAGAGATGTGTGCACACGGTGTGCACAGGGTGCAGGGATCCTCACTGGGTTTCCCTTTCTCCAACTGCAGGAGGCGGCGACTGGATACACCCCATATGCTTATTCCCCCATCACTCCCTTTAGGGGAACAGATCTAACTCAACAAGGTAGGGTTTTCTCTCCTCCTTTGGTCTGGAGAGCTTCCCCCTTCTGAGTTCCTCCCGGGAACAGAGGCTGGGGCGGACTGAACAAACGGAGTGTCCTGCAGAAAACCAGGACCCTGTGCTACAGTCCTGCAAACCAGTAGGTCATTCGGGCGGTGTGCTTGGTGCGTCGGAGGGTTGGGGCTCGCTTTGGCGTGGGTCGATGCGACGGGACTGGGCATTGGGTGTGTGGACTGCGTGCGTTTCAGCAGAAGACATCTCCCACTGAATGGACTTGAGGGCACAGGTCAAAGTTTCAAGCCAAACCTCCTTCATCCCCGCTGCACACACCCCGCTAGGACACCACATTCCTCGCTGACCACAGCTCCACCTGGAGGGTTGCTCAGGATTCCCTTTCCTCAGACAGGGACGGGGAGAAAAGGAGCCCACATCTGTCCTAGCTCGGGACGTTTCTCAGACAGGGCCAAAACACAAAGGAATCAGAAGCTACTTTAGTTGACCCAAACATCACCACCAGCCTTACAAAAACGCTCCCATCTTGAATGCACATAGAGGGAAGGCTCACTGGCAAATGGCAATGGCCAGGAAAGCTTCATAATTAGCTTGGGGCCCAATCCGACTTCCTGACAATCTGCTACATGGCCAGGTTAGAGAGTGCCCTTCTCTCGCCTGGCCTCCGCGCTCTCGTCAACTTGCCGGATCCTGACTGGGGGAGCTGGGTCCTGGGAAACTGGGTCCCGCGGACTCCAAGGACACACCCACATGTCACAAGAAAGGAAGACTGGGAAGAATCAGCACTTTGTGGATGGGGACACTGTTGGAATGGTCAGATGTCAGTACGTAGAAATCCTGGGTCTTTGGTTTTCCTGACCCTGCATGACTCAGGGACAAATAGAAACCTCTAGGGTACTTGTGCTTGCATTGCATGCAACCCTGCCACACAGTGTTCTTCTGCAGAAATACAATCTCCTAGAAGAGGCAAGAGGTAGGTGGGAGCAGCCAAGAAACGGTCTTGACCATGACCATGACACAGGCGCTGGTTGGAGGAACTTGCGTGTCAGTACGGAACGTGTCTCTTAGTGTTTACCCTTTCGGCTTGAGAGGTCACCCTGATTCCACTCCCTGTAGCTCAAGTTCAGAGTCAATATTTCTCCCTCCGTTCCTGCTCCTTGCCCTGACCTCTCTCGATGC
>NW_026751642.1:0-1511 GCF_022355385.1 Mustela nigripes
TAAATCAGGTCTCAACTGGTATCAAAAGATTGGGATCATTCCCTGCTTATTTTCAGACCACAATGCTCTGAAGCTAGAATTCAATCACAAGAGGAAGTTTGGAAAGAACCCAAATACATGGAGACTAAACAGCATTCTTCTAAAGAATGAACGGGTCAACCAGGAAATTAAAGAATTGAAAAAAATCATGGAAACAAATGATAATGAAAACACAATGGTTCAAAAATCTGTGGGACACAACAAAGGCAGTCCTGAGGAGAAAATATATAGCAGTACAAGCCTTTCTCAAGAAACAAGAAAGGTCTCAGGTACACAACCTAACCCTACACCTAAAGGAGCTGGAGAAAGAAGAAAGAAACCCTAAACCCAACAGGAGAAGAGAAATCATAAAGATCAGAGCAGAAATCAATGAAATAAAAACCAAAAAAACAATAGAACAAATCAACAAAAGTAGGAGCTGGTTCTTTGAAAGAATTAATAAAATTGATAAACCCCTGGCCAGACTTATCAAAAAGAAAAGAGAAAGGACCCAAATAAAATCATGAATGAAAGGAGAGATCACAACTAACACCAAAGAAATACAAACAATTATAAGAACATACTATGAGCAACTCTACACCAACAAATTTGACAATCTGGAAGAAATGGATGCATTCCTAGAAACATATAAATTACCACAACTGAACCAGGAAGAAATAGAAAGCCCGAACAGACCCATAACCAGTAAGGAGATTGAAACAGTCATTAAAAATCTCCAAACAGGGGCGCCTGGGTGGCTCAGTGGGTTAAAGCCTCTGCTTTCAGCTCGGGTCATGGTCCCAGGGTCCTGGGATCGAGGCCCACATCGGGTTCTCTGCTCAGCGGGGAGCCTGCTTCCCCCTCCCTCTCTACCTGCCTGTCTGCGTACTTGTGATCTCCATCCCTTTGTCAAATAAATAAATGAAATCTTTAAAAAAAAAATCTCCAAACAAACAAAAGCCCAGGGCCAGACGGCTTCCCGGGGGAATTCTACCAATCATTTAAAGAAGAACTAATTCCTATTCTCCTGAAACTGCTCCAAAAAATAGAAATGGAAGGAAAACTTCCAAACTCATTTTATGAAGCCAGCATCACTTTGATCCCAAAACCAGACAAGGATCCAATCAAAAAAGAGAGCTATAGACCAATATCCTTGATAAACACAGATGCGAAAATTCTCACCAAAATACTAGGCAATAGGATTCAAGAGTACATTAAAACGATTATTCACCATGTCCAAGTGGGATTTATTCCAGGGCTGCAAGGTTGGTTCAACATCCACAAATCAATGTGATACAACACATCAATAAAAGAAAGAACAAGAACCATATGATACTCTCAATAGATGCTGAGAAAGCATTTGACAAAGTGCAGCATCCTTTCCTGATCAAAACTCTTCAAAGTGTAGGGATAGATGGCACATACCTCAATATTATCAAAGCCCTTTATGAAAAACCCACCGCAAATATCATTCTCAATGGAGAAAAACTGAA
>NW_026751643.1:0-1511 GCF_022355385.1 Mustela nigripes
CCTGTCTTGTTGCTTGGAGACAATTGGAATGCGAGGTGGGCTACACAGCCATCCATCCTTAGAACCCTGCTCGGAATTGTTGTCCTGGAGCCAACCAACAGGTCTCAAATGTCCTGCCGAAGAATCATTGCAGTTGGGTGGTCTCACAACTCCCATCGTGGGAAAACCCTCATGGCCTCGTGATCCACCACCCCTTCAAGAAGGGGCCATCAGGGACAGAATGTCCAACCTGAGCGAACGTCTGATCCTCGCCCTGACTTCAGAAGCACGAGATCTGGATTCAGGTCTGTAGATTGTGCCTGCCATATCCTCACTCAGAAACCTAGGCATAGCTTGGGTTCTGAGACATCCGTCCTCAGACTACTGGCCCACAAGCCCTCCACTTTGGCAATCCAGAGCTACAATGCAGCTCTCTGTCTGCCCTCCCGAAGAAAAACAGTGAACTCTGGGGCTACCCAGAAACCCCCATGAGGATCAACCTGCACGGCATTCGGCTGTACCCCAAATATATATAGGCTCCCCTGGGCACTAATGCCCTTTCTGACACAGCCTGAGCCTGGACCTCCTGTCCCCACCCAGACAGCTGGCCTCACACTGAGCCATCGGACCCACCATGGCCTTAGGTCGTCATCTCTTCTCAACCTCGGTTTTCAGGCTTCAGAACCTAGACCTTATCTCCAATCACGGCCCAGGTTTGAAAATGATGCCGATATCAGAACTCTTTCCCCATGGCAAGAAACCTTGTGGTTGGCATGTTGTCTAAGGCTCAGTGTCGTAGAAACCAGTGTGGTCCATGAGGCCCTGCCCCTGCTTGCGGGCCACATTGGTCACAAACACACATTGTGACCTACAGCCTGAGCCCAGTCTTCAGGTAAGGCCTCTCAGTGGCTGTATCTAGAGACTGTATAAAGTGCTCTCCATGTCACTAGGCCCCAATTTTTAACCATAGTTCGGGTTGTCCCTTCACTCTTCCCCAGGTCTATGCTTTCGAATTCCTCTTTGGTGGGACACCTGAGGTAACAAACCTGAAAGGAGTCCTCCCATCCCACAGATTGATGAAAAGCAATTGGGCTCCGGCCAAATCCACAGAGAGCAAGATTCTTCCAAGGCCCATGAGGCCTCCCCAACATTCCACGGTCATCGCAGATAAAAATCCAGAGACAAAATCTTGAGCACGTGCCTCAGACTCTCTCATTCTTCATATCCTGAAGAGTTCTTCAGATAAGAACCTACACGGCACTTGAATGCATCCAAAATGTATAGTCTAACCTGGACACTAATGCACTGTCTCAAAACCTGAGCCTGATATCGTGGTCAACTCCCAAACAGCTGACCGCACACTGAGCTCATGAGACCCGACAAGGCCTTAGGTCATCATCTCTTCCCTACATCAGATTTCAGGCTTCAGAACCTAGACCTTATCTCCAATCACTGCCCAGGGGTGACTGTGATGCAGAAATCAGTACTCTTCCTTACCCATGGCAAGAAACCTTGTGGTTGGCATGTTGTCG
>NW_026751644.1:0-1511 GCF_022355385.1 Mustela nigripes
TAGGAGAAGGGAGTTGAGGGAAATTGGAAGGGGAGGTGAACCATGAGAGACTATGGACTCTGAAAAACAATCTGAGTGTTTTGAAGGGGTAGGAGGTGGGAGGTTGGGGGAACCAGGTGGTGGGTATTGGAGAGGGCATGGATTGCATGGAGCACTGGATGTGGTGCAAAAACAATGAATACTGTTATGCTGAAAAGAAGTAAAAAAAAAAAAAAGAAACTATCTTTGAAACTGGCTGTTGTATTTCATGTAACTTTGCTGTTAAGGTATTGTTTTAGACATTTCACTGCATCCTCCCTATGAGAATCCACAGGTAAATT
The DNA here is from genome assembly GCF_022355385.1 of Mustela nigripes. Taxonomy (NCBI): domain Eukaryota; kingdom Metazoa; phylum Chordata; class Mammalia; order Carnivora; family Mustelidae; genus Mustela; species Mustela nigripes. Next base: position 321 of record NW_026751644.1, read on the forward strand.
CTTCTCTTGAGAAAAGGAAAAGTGCTTTTTCTGAATAGCTTAAAATAATCTCAAAGATAATGCAAATTGTGTATATGGTCATGTTTCCCTTTCATGTATGATAATTCATTAGAAACCAAATTAATTGTTTCTTTCTAATAAGCATACATTGAATCACAATATGCATTTGGATTTGGCTCTCACTTCATCTTATTTTTCCTGCAATGATTCTCCTTTGTCCTGATTTTAACACAGTGTTATTTCCATTTTACCATGCTATATTGTTTATATGTCTTTATGCTGTCTTGTGAAACAGTATATAACTTTATGCTGTCTTATGACTAGCATATGCTGTCTTATGAAATAGCATATACCAATTCTGATACATATATGAGTCCTTCAATACTAAACTTTGCCACTAGCTTGTGTGGTTTCAGGCTCTGGAAGATTACTTTCTGCAGTGGAAATACAGTATTTTGTAACAAGAGTACAAAATAGAGTTTCCAGATTTTTTAAGCGTAAATGAGAAAATTCACTGTAAAAAATCAAGGCAGTATATCATGCAAGGTTGTGAGAAATAACACCATTGTCTAAAATATAATGATTAAATAGATTCATTATTATTTTTTATAGGGAACTACTACTTTATTTTTTTTATTTTCTTAAATTAATTTATTTTCAGAAAAACAGTATTCATTATTTTTTCACCACACCCAGGGCTCCATGCAATCCGTGCCCTCTATGATACCCACCACCTGGTACCCCAACCTCCCAACCCCCGCCACTTCAAACCCCTCAGATTGTTTTCCAGAGTCCAGAGTCTCTCATGATTCACCTCCCCTTCCAATTTACCCCAACTCCCTTCTCCTCTCTAACACGCCTTGTCCTCCATGATATTTGTTATGCTCCACAAATAAGTGAAACCATATAATAATTGACTTTCTCTGCTTGACTTATTTCACTCAGCATACTCTCTTCCAGTCCCGTCCATGTTGCTACAAAAGTTGGGTATTCATCCTTTCTGATGGAGGCATAATACTCCATAGTGTATATAGACCACATCTTCCTTATCCATTCGTCCGTTGAAAGCTTTCTTGGTTCTTTCCAGAGTTTGGCGACTGTGGCCATTGCTGCTATAAACATTGGGGTACAGATGGCCCTTCTTTTCACTACATCTGTATCTTTGGGGTAAATACCCAGGAGTGCAATGGC
>NW_026751645.1:0-1511 GCF_022355385.1 Mustela nigripes
CTCTTTGGACGGGGCCAAAACCCCAGAGATTAAGACTCGTCCATTTCCCATGAAGTCACCCGGAAATTTCACGACCATGAGTGACACGATATCCAGGACAAAAACTTGAGCAAGAGCCTCACGCTCGCCCTTTTTTCATATCCCGAAGATTTCTCCTCATGGTCTGTAGATCAGTCCTGCCATACCTATGACCCGAAACATAAGCCGAGTTTGTGTATTCAGACAACTGTTCAAACAGCCCTGGCCTACACACCCTACAGGCTCAGGCCCCTGGAGCCAAACTTGACGACTGTGCTTGCCCTCTCCAAGGGAATTGTATGTGCCCACTACAATGGCCACAACCCTACTTAGAGGATAAATCTCCAAAGTCCCTGATTCCATCCCAATATTTGTGGCTTCCCAAGACAAACAGCGGCAATCTGGGACCATCTGAAAACCTACCAGCACTCAGACCCGTAGATTGATGTCCCCAGAGGAAAAAGGGAACGAACAGGCCACTAGGCACCTAACAGATCCATTGCATTGGTTTCTTGGCATCTCTCCTCAGAGGCCTGGATTTCAATAACAGCATATGGCTGTTTCTTGACTCACCCATGAGAACAAATCTCATCTACACATGGGAAAATTGCACGATGGAACTGTGTGCAAGCCTCCCTTTAGGAGAACCTTTCAGGGCAACAGTGCCACCGCTTCATTCCAAGGTCTCCATAGACACAAAATCATATTAGGACTTATCCACGGGAGAGTCCATTTACTCAGCCTCCTCGGTTGCTCCCCCAGGTCCTTGAGATCTAACCTGTCTTGTTGCTTGGAGACAATTGGAATGCGAGGTGGGCTACCCAGCCATCCATCCTTAGAACCCTGCTCGGAATCCGTGTCCTGGAGACAACCATCAGGTCTCAATTGTCCTGCAGAAGAATCTTTGCAGTTGGGAGCTTCTCACAACTCCCATCGTGGGAAAACACCAATGGCCTCGTGATCCACCCCCCCTTCAAGAAGGGGCCATCAGGAACAGCATGTCCAACCTGAGCGATCGTCTGATCCTCGCCCTGACTTCAGATGCACGAGATCGATTCAGGTCTGTAGATTGTGCCTGCCATACATTCACCAAGTATCCTAGGCCTATCTTGGGTCTCAGACTTCCGTCCTCAGACTACTGGCCCACAAGCCCTCCATTTTGGCAATCCAGACTACAATGCAGCACTCAGCCTGCCCTCCAGAAGAAAAACATTGCCCTCGGGGGCTACCCAGTAACCCCAAATGAGAATCAGCCTGCACGCCATTCGGCTGTACCCCAAATATATAGGCTGACCTGGGCACTAATGCCCTTTCTGACACAGCCTGTGCCTGGTCCTCTTGGCCCCACCCAGAGAGCTGGCCGCATACTGATCACATCGTATCCGCCATAGCCTTAGGTCGTTATCTCTTCTCAACCAAAGTTTTCAGGCTTCAGAACCTAGACCTTATCTCCAAACATGGCCCGGGTTTGTAAAGGATGCAGAAATCAGAAC
>NW_026751646.1:0-1511 GCF_022355385.1 Mustela nigripes
AAGCCAATAGGTTCTTTAAAATGTATTCAGCTGAATTTTTTTTTTTTAACACAACAGAAAACTCAAGCAGAAGGTCCGAGTCCGAGAGCACAGGACTGATGTCTAAAGGTCAGGAAGCTCAAGAAAACCCAGGCAGGAAAGGAGCCATCATCACTGACCAGTGTGGAAGAGGAAGGGAGAGCCAACATCACGATGAAAAAGAATATTTCCAGAGAAGTGGAGGGAGTTCTATGTCTATAGGACTGACTGGTTGAGTCATTTGGATCTGAGGGTTACTCATTGGATTTGGCAACTTGGTGGTGATTAGCGATCTTGTAAAATATCTGTGTAGGTGTAGTGGTGGGACCAATGACTGTTAACAGTGTCTGAAGTGCAAAAAAAAAAAAAAATTCAGGGTTTGTATTCAAATGGGAGCAGTGGATATAAAGAGCAGTGAGCAAGTCTGACTTCTGTTTTGGAGGTCAAATCAGTTGGTTTTGCTGATGGATTAGATACGAGAAAAGGGAAAGGGGGAATTTATCCCAGGGGCTGAGGCTTTAGCCAATAGGAGGTGGAGATGCTGTTTACTAAGATGGGGAGACTGGGACAGGAGCAGGTTGAGAAGGGAGCAGGATAGAAATCATGGTGAAAATAAGACTCCTGTTACATATTCATGGAGACATATGCTGCAGGCAGTTGGCCATGTGAATCTCAGCTCCAAGGGCAGGTTGGATTAAAGACTAGTCTCCACATGGGAAACTTGTCTTTTGGAGATGACGCAAAACCTCTGGTTAGGAGAAGCATTCACGGTCCGTGTGCCACCGCCCCATGCCATGGTCTCCATGCACACAAACCCACATTAGGACCCATCCGCAGGAGAGTCCATTTCAACTCAGCCCCCTCCGTTGCTCCCCTAGAGCTAGCATATCAAAACTGTCTATTAACTAGGAGACAGTTAGAATTGAGGCAGTCTGCCAGGGTTCCATCCTTCGGTCCCTGCTTTGCTGCCATTCCGTATGAAACATCCTGGAGCGATCCAACAGATCTCAATTGTTGATCAGAAAAAGTCCTTGTGGCTTGGAGCATATCCCAACTCCCCTCCTGGGTAAACCTCCATGGCCTCGAGATGCTGCCCCCTTCAAGAAAGGGCCATAGTGGACAGAAACTCCAACCTGAGCCTAGGTCTGAACCTCTCCCTGACTTCAGATGCATGAAGTCCCGATTCAGATCTGCAGAGAGTGCCTGCCGTGTCCTCGTCCTGAAACCTACGCCGAACTTGTGTTCTTATTCTTCTGTCCTCAACTCCTTGCCCAAAGGGCATCCAGTTTGGGAATTCCGGAGCCACAAAGCAGCACTCTGCCTGCCCTCCAGAAGAAAAACGTTGCCCTTGGGGCTACCCAGAAACGCTAAATGAGGAACAAGCTGCACGGCACTCGACTCTCCCCCAATTATACAATATACCCTGAAAACTAAAGCCTGGTCTGACGCAGCCTAGGCCTGAACCTCCCGACCAACACTCAGCGAGCTGGCTC
>NW_026751647.1:0-1511 GCF_022355385.1 Mustela nigripes
TTCATCTTTTTCTAGTTTCTTATGCTGTCGGTTAGAAGGCTTTTTTTCTTTTTTTCGGTGTTTTTAATTTTTCGAAATAAACGCATTTAACCATATATTCTTTCCCCATAAAATATTTTGGAATCATCCCATATGTTTCTTGACTTTACTTTGTTCAAGGTACTTTCTGATTTTCCTTTTGATTGCCCCTCTTTGACTCACTGCTGGTCCGGGAGTGTGTTGTGTTTTCCACATATTAGTGTCTGGCTGTGTTTCCCATTCCTAAGTGATTTCTTTCCATTATCATATTTTCGTGGTCATAATTTCCAAGATAGGATTTGAATTTTCTTCTATTAATTACAACTGGATTTGGACTCCAGCACAGGATCTATTATAGACAATGTTAGGTCTACCCTTGGGAAGACCTTCTCTTATGGTCCTCAGGAACACAATCTTAAGCATATTTTCCCAAACTCAAACATGATGACGTCTGTTATTCCTTACCACCTTTCCATCTAGATGATCTGTCCTGTGCTGAAAGTGGATATCGTAGTTTCCAATGATATTAAATTGTGGTCCCCATCTCCCTTCCTTCCTGTTCATATGCTTCCAAAATTTAGATACACCCACGTTAATGGTGTATATGTTGGCAATTCTTCCAAGTTTCTGTGATTTGATGCTCTATCAAGGCAAAACTCCTCCCGATAATCTTTTCTTTCTCGAAGGCATAAAATCTCTCTATCTGCCATAGGCACAATCACTTTGGCTCTCCTCTCTTTGCCAATTGCATAACCTATGATTTCCCAATTCTTTCACTTTCAAACTATGTGTTTCTTTATCGTCAAAGGAGATCTCCTATGGCCAACATAAGGTCGAGCTTGTTTTGTTTCTGTTATTTTGTTGTTGACCTTTTTTGCTATAGTTTTTTGCTTTTTTTCCCTAAATTTTCATCCAGTCCAACAATTTGTTTGCAGTGACAGGAGAATTTAGTCCTAAATACTTGAACCAATTATTGATAGGTAAGGAGTTAACGTTCTCATTTTTGGTGTTTTCTGACTCATATTCTCTGTGCCTTTCCCCTTTATGATATTTTTTTGGAGTTTGCTTCCTTTAGTCCGAATCCTCACTTCTTCCCCATCTTTTGTGTGTCTTATCTGTGTGTGTGAGAGTGTACGTGTGTGTGTTTTGTCTGTGTGTATTGTCTGTGTTTCACATAACACTTATAATGAAATTTCAAGATAGGAAGTTGGTCTTTTATGAATAGCAATTCAAATTGATATGCCATGAAAACCCACATTCCATCACTTTCAGCCACATTTCCTTCAAAGAATGTCCCATTTAGTCCTCTTTTATAAACACGTGATCTCACTATCCTGTGTTCAATCAAACACCAAATTTTGGGTGTCTGGTTAGACTCATAGTGTTTGTCCCCTTTTCCCTTGATTTTCACAGGTACCTTGACTACCATCAGAGAGTGAAATCCTGTTTGTGTTTCTGAGACTGATAGATATGACATACGCCAATGCTCTCCA
>NW_026751648.1:0-1510 GCF_022355385.1 Mustela nigripes
GTTCTATTGTTGTTGATTTGTTTTGTTTTGTTTTTCAACCTCAGGTGTCCCACCAAATGAGGGATTCCAGAGTATAGCCCTGGGGAGGGGCGACTGGACAACCAGAAATCTGGTTAAAAATTGGTTCCTAGGGACATGTCAAGCCCATTATGACATCTAATGTTCCAGCCACTGAGAGGACGTACTAGAGGACAGTCCTCACGCTGAGGGTCACATGCGTGTTTATGCCCTCGTCGCACTCTAGAATGGGCGGGTCCTCAGGTTGAATGCTGGTTTCTCCTACATTGAATTTTGGGCAACATGCCAACCACAAGGTTTCTTGCGATTGGTAAGGAAGAGTTCTGATTTCAGCATCACAGTCACCCCTGGGCAGTGATTGGAGATAAGGTCTAGGTTCTGAAGCCTGAACTGAGGTAGGGAAGAGATGATGACCTAAGGCCATGGCGCGTCTGATGTGCTCAGTGTGCGGTCTGCTGTCTGTGTGTTGTTAAGGAGGTCCCGGATCAGGTTGTGTCAGACAGTGCATTACTGCCCAGGTTAGACTATATAATTTGGGTACATTCGAGTGCCGTGTAGGTTTATTATCATTTAATGTGCCCGGGCAGCTCATTAGGCAATATTTTTTTTCTAGAGGGCAGGCAGAGTGCTGCAATGATGGTCCGGAATTGCCAAACTTGTGGGTTTCGGGCCAGAGGTGTGAGGATGGATGTCTGAGAACACAAGCTAGACTTGGGTTTCAGGGCGAGGGCACGGCATGTACCCCCTAAAGATCTGAAGCAATATCTCGTGCTTCTGAAGTCAGAGCGAGGATCAGACGTTGGCTCACCTTCGAGTTTCTGTTTATGACGGCCCCTTCATGAAGGGAGCGGATTCTCGAGAGCGTGGAGGTTTTCCTACATTGGGAGTGGTGGGATGCCCCCTCCTAGGATTCCTTCTGCGTGACAATTCAGGCCTGTTGGAAAGCTCCAGGACATCCCATATGGATGACTCCAGACCAACGTTCGAGGATGGATGCCTGGGAAGCCTGTCTCGCATTCCAATTGTCTCCTAGCGACAAGACAGTTTAGATCTGATGGCTCTGCGGGTGCAACCGGGGTGGCTGAGTTGAAATGGACTTTCCTGAGGATGGGTCTAATGTGTGTTTGTGTCCATGAGGGCCTTGGAATGGGGCGGTGGCACCGGGACCCTGAAGTATTCTCCTAAGCTTTTGACATAGCTCCCATGCACAAGTTTCCTTGTGGAGACGAGTTTTGTTCTGATGGGTGCCTCAGGAAAACCCCAATGCTGGTATTGGAATCCAGGGTTTTGAGGAGACATGCCTGTAAACCAAAGCAATGGATCCGATTTTGGCCTAGGGTCCTGTCTGGTTCAATCTTCTTCTCTGGGGACATCCATCTAGGGTATGAGTGGAGGTAGATGCTCAGCTGGTGACAGACTGACCTTTTTTGTCCCGGGCGACCTATACTATTGGGATGGCCTCAGGGACTTTGGAGGGTTCTCCTAATTTGTA
>NW_026751649.1:0-1510 GCF_022355385.1 Mustela nigripes
TATTGTAAAAATTAAGCAAGGAAATAGCAAACATAAAATAACCAAAGCATACAAACTTGGGTAGATACAATAGGTGCGATCATGTTCTACTACATAAAGAGATGAGTTAATAGATAAATAAAAGTAACTAGACTTTTTAGAAGTTAATAAAACTTTGCCCGTTATTTCTTAGTAATATAAAATATAAGGTTTTCTAAGAAAAACGTTTATCTTAAAAATATTTAAAAATAAATTTCAGGCTACTCATAAGGTTATATTTAATTTACCACTGAAGGTAAAGCTGGTTGTTGTAGTTGTAGTTGTTTGTTTGTTTTAGTCTCCTCCTAGTTTTTATTATTATAATGTGGAATGACAAATGTTAGATTGAAAAGTGAATTATTTTATAGACAAAAATCATTACTTGATTCACCTCCTGGTACAGCAGATGGAACTCCTGAAAACATGCCCTTTTGCCTTACAGAAGAATAACAGTTATGCTTACTTCTGAAACATGCTTGGTGGTGACCCTAAATAGTGACACCATAGTAAATATTTTGAATATTTGCAATTAATTTTTATAGTCATAGAGCTCCAACAGGCACTGCTGGTATCTTAGCAGGTATTTCAATAAAGCGAAAAGTTGCCTGACTGTTTAAAAATATTAACAAGGCACAAAACATGGCAAAAGTATTGTCCTCAGATATTATTTTTTTCCATATTCTTCTGATTCCAGACATGACAAGTTATTTTTTTAAAATTTTTTATAAAAGATTTTATTTATTTATTTGACAGAGATCACAAGTAGGCAGGGTCAGGCAGAGAGAGAGGGGGAAGCAGGCTCCGTGCTGAGCTGAGACCCCGATGTGAGACTGGATCCAAGGATCCTGGGATCATGACCTGAGCCGAAGGCAGAGGCTTTAACCCACTGAGCCACCCAGGCGCCCCCATGACAAGTTATTTTTTTTTAAGATTTTATTTATTTATTTGACTGAGAGAGATTACAAGTAGGCAGAGAGGCAGGCAAAGATATAGAGGAGGTAGAAGGCTCTCCGTTGAGCAGAGAGCCCGAAGTGCGGCTTCATCCCAGGACCCTGAGATCATGACCTGAGCTGAAGGCAGCGGCTTAACCCACTGAGCCACCCAGGAGCCCGATAAGTTATTTTTGATAGATATATATACAATGTATTTTCCAGTTATAAGAAAAATGGTTCTTCTATTTTTAAGCTTTTTTTTTTAAATTACATAATTTTTTTAAATTAAAATTTTATTTTTTAATGTTTTACTTTTCTTTTTTAAAAGATTTTATTTATTTATTTGACTGACAGAGATCACAAGTAGGCAGAGTGGCAGGCAGAGAGAGAGAGAGAGAGAGAGAAGCAGGCTTCCTGCTGAGCAGAGAGCCCGATGTAGGGCTCGATCCCAGGACCCTGAGATCATGACCCGAGCTGAAGGCAGCAGCCCAAAACACTAAGCGACCCAAGCGCCCCAATGTTTTACTTTTCAATATACTACTTAGAATATAAAACCTAAT
>NW_026751650.1:0-1510 GCF_022355385.1 Mustela nigripes
TGGAGCTGTCCAACAGGTCTCAATTGTCCTGCAGAAGGAATCCTTGGAGGGGGCATCCCACCACTCCCAACGTGGGAAAACCTCCACGGCCTCGAGATTCGGCTCCCTTCATGAAGGGGCCGTCATGAACAGAAATTCCAAGCTGAGCCAACGTCTGATCCTCGCTCTGACTTCAGATGCATGAGATATTGCTTCTGATCTTCAGGGGGTACATGCCGTGCCCTCGCCCAGAAACCCAAGTCTAGCTCTCCCTAGGCACCAATTTTAACCAGAATTCTGGTTGTCCAATCGCCCCTCCCCAGGGCTCTACTCTGGAATCCCTCATTTGGTGGGACACCTGAGGTTGAAAAACAAAACAAAACAAACAAACAAAAAAACAACAACAAAAAACTGACATTTTCCATCCCACAGAATGACCCCAAACTCTTTGGACTGGGCCAAACCCCCAGGGAGTAAGACTCATCCATTTCCCATGAAATCACCCGGAAATTTCATGACCAGGAATGGCACGATATCCAGAGATAAATACTGGAGCAAGAGCCTCACACTCGCCCTTTTTCATATCCCGAAGAGTTCCCCTCATGGTCTGTAGATCAGTCCTGCCATACCTATGACCCAAAACATAAGCCGAGTTTCTGTTTTCAGACAACTGTCCAAAAAGCACTGGCCTACCCAGCCTACAGGCTTAGGCCCCTGGAGCCAAGGTGAGGACTGTACTTGCCCTCTCCAAGGGAATTCTGTGTGCCCATTCCAATGACCACAACGCTACTAATAGGATAAACCTCCAAAGTCCCTGAGGGCATCCCAATAGTGGTGGCTTCCCAGGACAAAAAGGAGCAATCGGAGCCCATCTGAGAACCTACCTGCACTCAGACTTGTAGACTGATATCCCCAGAGGTAAAAAGGATCGAACAGGCCCCTAGGCACCTATCGGATCCATTGCTTTGGTTTCCAGGCATCTCTCCTCAGAGGACTGGATTTGAATACCAGCATATGGCTGTTTCTTGACTCACCCATCAGAACAAATCTCATCTACACATGGGAAACTTGCACGTGGGAGCGATGTCAAAGCCTCTGTTTAGGAGAACCCTTCATGGCCCCAGTGCCACCGCGTCATTCCAAGGTATCCATAGACACAAAAACACATTAGGACCCATCCACAGGAGAGTCCATTTCAATTCAGCGTATTCAATGGCTCCGCGATAACCAGCAGATCCAACTTGTCTTGTTGCTAGGAGACAATTGGAATGCGAGGTTGCCTACCCCGCCATCCATCCTTAGAACTCTGCTCGTAATCGTTAGCCTGGAGCCAACCAACAGGTCTCAATTGTCCTGCAGAAGAATCTTTGAAGTTGGGAGCTTCTCACAACTCCCATCGTGAGAAAACACCCATGGCCTCGTGATCCCTCCTCCCTTCATGAAGGGGCCCTCAGGGACATAAGGTCCAACCTGAGCGATCTTCTGATCCTCACCCTGACTTCAGATGCACGAGATCTCGATTCAGGTCTGT
>NW_026751651.1:0-1510 GCF_022355385.1 Mustela nigripes
ACATGAGTTTGAAAAACAAAACAAAACAAATCAACAACAACAGAACATGGGACTTCTTCCATCCCACAGAATGACCCAAACTCTTTGGACGGGGCCAAACCCCCAGAGAGAAAGACCCTTCCATTTCCCATAAAGTCACCCGGGAAATTTCACGACCATGAGTGACACGATATCCAGAGAAAAAACTTGAGGAAGAGCCTCATACTCGCCCTTTTTTCATATCCCGAAGAGTTCTCCTCATGGTCTGTAGATCAGTACTGCCATACCTATGACCCGAAACATAAGCTGAGTTTGTGTTTTCAAACAACTGTCCAAACAGCCCTGGCCTACACACCCTGCAGGCTCAGGCCTCTGGAGCCAAACCTGACTGTGCTTGCCCTCTCCAAGGGAATTGTATGTGCCAACTCCAATGGCCACAACCCTACTAATAGGATAAACCTCCAAAGTCCCTGAGGCCATCCCAATATTTGTGGCTTCCCAGGAAAACAGGGGCAATCTGGGCCCATCTGAGCACCTACCGGCACTCAGGGCATTCAGACCCATAGACTGATGTGCCTAGAGGTAAAAAGGAACGTACAGGCCCCTAGGCACCTATCGGATCCATTGCTTTGGTTTCCAGGCATCTCTCCTCAGAGGCCTGGATTTCAATAACAGCATATGGCTGTTTCTTGACTCACCCATCAGAACAAATCTAATCTACACATGGGAAACTTGCACGATGGAGCTGTGTGAAAGCCTCTCTTTAGGAGAACCCTTCAGGGCCCCAAGGCCACCACTTCATTCCAAGCTCTCCATAGACACGAAATCATATTAGGACACATCCACAGGAGAGTCCATTTCAACTCAGCCTCCTTTGGTTGTTCCCCCAGATCCAGCAGATCTAACCTGTCTTGTTGCTTGGAGACAATTGGAATGCGAGGTGGGCTACCCTGCCATCCATCCTTAGAACCCTGGTCAGAATCGTCCTGGAGCCAACCAACAGGTCTCAATTGTCCTGCAGAAGAACCTTTGAAGTTTGGAGCTTCTCATAACTCCCATCGTTGGAAAACACCCATGGCCTCGTGATCCACTCCCGCCTTCAAGTATTGGCCATCAGGGACAGAATGTCGAACCTGAGCGATCGTCTGATCCTCGCCCTGACTTCAGATGCACGAGATCCCGATTCAGGTCAGTAGATTGTGCCTGCCATATCCTCACCCAGAAACCTAGGCCTAGCTTGGGTTCTCAGACTTCCTTCCTCAGACTACTGGTCCAGAAACCCTCCAGTTTGGCAATCCAGAACTACAATGCAGCACTCTGCCTGCCCTCCAGAAGAAAAACATTGCCCTCTCGTGCTACCCAGAAACCTCAAATGAGGATCAACCTGAACTCCATTCGGCTGTACCCCACTTATATAGGCTGACCTGGGCCCTAATGCCCTTTCTGACACAGCCTGAGCCTGGACCTCCTGGCCCCACCCAGACAGCTGGCCGCACACTGAGCACATCGGACCCGACATGGCCTTAGGTCG
>NW_026751652.1:0-1510 GCF_022355385.1 Mustela nigripes
CTCTTCTTCCCTGACGCGACAGAGCAAACGCCCAAAGCCTTGCTGAGAATGCAGAAGCGAAGTGCGGTTCGCGCCAGGCTGAAAACCTCTACCAAAGCATAGCAGTCACTGGGAAATTACGGTCCTCTCTGTGGGCTGCGGTTGCTGCTTCCCTTAGCCTAGTCTTTGCAGCAGGGTGATGCACACCCGCATAGAGCGAAATCTGCTTTGCACGGGCATTCCCTCTGTGAAAGCACAGCATTCTTTGTGAAATCAGAGTCGGGACTGTGGGATGCTGCTGATGATTGCCTGCGCTAGTCTCCACAGCACGGGGTAATAATCCCGCATGGAGCGAAAACCTCTTTGCACCGGCAAATGCTCTGCTTGAGAGAGAAGCGTTGTTACGTCTGTGGAAACATCCCTAAGGAAAGGGACATGTATGTCACGGTACACCCAGGAGCATTACTGGGGAAGGTGTAGCACGCCGCCCCTGGAGAAGAGAAGGATCTGTCGGCCTTGTTATCGGGAAACTGTCGCAAATCAGGAGAGCCGGCCATCGCAGAAACAGCAGGCCGGTGGCAAGACAGGTGTCACCGGCTCCCTGTGTGGAGAGACGGAAGCCTGGCTGCTAAGGAGACACGAGCGGACGAGTAGGACCGGGACGCGTGATCCACTCTGAGGAAGCCGTCTGGACGGAAGGCTGGCCTGTCCTGGACCTCTGGGCCCAAAGGGAGAGCAGCACCTTGGCCGCCTGTCCCTGGTGCAGACATGGGCATGCCAAGAGGCGCCTACCCTGAACTGGCAGAAAGAGTTACCTGATAGAGCGGACAGATGCCATCTTCCTCCAGGACGTGGCAGCGTTCGTGGAGGCATGGGGGGTGCCGGGGAAGGCGTTGGGACAGTCCCCCACGACTCCCCATACCAGTACCCGTGCGGTGTCCAGGGATCCTGTCGCCTATCTTCTCCTGTGGGGAAGGCACTGGCATAGTCCCAGAGTCCCCCTGAGGGCCAGAGCAAAAGGCCGAGGGATGCGTACACCGGGAGACGATAATGTGCATAGAGTGCCATCCTTGGCCTTGCTCGAAGTTCAACGGTTTTGGCTATGTATGCTTTGTTTTGCCAGGCAAGGTGAAAACCTGGCGCGACCATGGAGCCCGGAAAAGCAAGGCCCAACAGGCACCAGCTCTCCCGCAGCTCTTCTTCCCTGACGCGACAGAGCAAACCCCCAAAGCCTTGCTGAGGAAGCAGCAGCGAAGTGCGGTTCGCGCCAGGCTGAAAACCTCTGCCAAAGCATAGCAGTCGCTGGGAAATCACAGTCCTCTCTGTGGGCTGCTGTTGCTGCTTCGCTTAGCCTTGTATTCGCATTAGGGTGGGAGAAAACCGCATTGTGCGAAATCCTCTTTGCACGGTCATTCCATCTGTGAAAGCACAGAATTCTTTGTGAAATCAGAGTCGGTACTCTGGGATGCTGCTGCTGATTGCCAGCGCTAGTCTCCACAGCACGGGGTAATAATCCCGCATGGAGCGAAAT
>NW_026751653.1:0-1510 GCF_022355385.1 Mustela nigripes
ACTGGGGACACAACATCCAGAGACAAAACCTTGAGTGACCACCTCCCACTCGCCATCCTTTCATTACCTGAGGAGCTCCCCTCACGGCCTGCAGATCGGGCCTGTCATACCCTCAGTGCCACACCTAGCCGAGTTTGTGTTTTCAGACTTCTGTGCCCACAGCCCGGACCCAAACACCCTCCAGAATGATAGTGCCTGTCCTCTCCAAGAAAACTGTGTCCAATCCATTGGCCACAACCCTACAGATTAGGACAAACTTTCAAGGCCCCCGAGGCCATGCCAATAGTGCAGGCCGCCCTGGACTAAGAGAGGCATTCTGACACCAGCTGAGCACCTATCTCCACTTAGACCCTCAACAGTGTCCCTAGAGACAGAAGATTGAAAAGGACAGGCCCCTAGGCCTTAATCTAAATCCTAGCTTTGGTTTCCAGGTGTCTGTCCTCAGAGGACTGGTTTCGAAGACCAGCATCTGGGGCTTTTCTGATTCACTAAACAGAACCTCTCTCATTTCCACATGGGGAGCTTTCTTATTCGAGCTATATCAAACCCTTTGCTAAGGCGAATTCTGCAAGGCCCCTGAGCCACCAGCACATTCCATGGTCTCCATGTACACAAACCCACATTACAACCCATCCTCAGCAGAGTTCATTTCAACTCAGCCCCTTGGGTAGCCTACCCTAGAGCCAGGAATTCAAACATGTTTTGTCGTTCATAGCCAATTGGAATGCGAGGTATGGTGTACAGGCATCCATCCTTCGAACTCTGCCCTCCAGTCCTTCTATATGGGACGTCCTGGAACCATCAAACAGGACTCGACTGTCTCGCAGAAGGAAACCTTGTGGCTTGGAGCAACGCAAAAACTCAGTGTATTGCTGGTTTCTAAGGTGCTGTGCAGGATTCTCCATCCCTGAGGGTTTCGAACAGGTCGAAGGGCACAGTTTCTTTCTGGGAACAGGAGATGTTCTGTTGTGGGTCTCAGAGACCACATGTTGACTCCTAAGTTGGTATTCCAGAACAGGACCCTGGGGACAGATGCCTGAAAATCTAATCTAGGTTTTCAATGAGGTCCTAGGGGCATGTCAGGTTCAATCTTCTGACTCAGGGCCATTGACTTGGATGTCTCCCTGGATGTAGGTGTCCAGCACTGCCAACAATATTGGGGTGGGCTCAGGGGCCTTGCAGGTTTCTCCTAATCTGGAAGGTTTGGGCAACTGTGATGGGCACAGTTACCTTGGGGATGGCATGCACAATCCTGTGGTGTGTTTTTAGAGACCCTATCCTGGAGGGCATGTGAGCCATGATATTGTGAGAGAAGTCTGAAAACACAAATGCAGGTTAGGGTTAGTGGCGAGGTGATCACAGGCGCAATGCATAGACATGGAGTGGAGCTCATCAGGAACTGTAATTAGGGTGACTGAAAGGCGGTAACACAGGCTTTTCTCTCTGGATTGTGTGTCCAGATGAGAGATGGACTCTGAATGCAGGTGTGGTCTCTTGGGTCCATGGGAGA
>NW_026751654.1:0-1510 GCF_022355385.1 Mustela nigripes
AAGGGGGAAACAGAAGAAACAAAGTGCTGCCAGGAGGCAGAGAAAAGATTCCCGGTTTTAGAGCTCATAAGCCCCAACAGAGGAGCAGACGCCATGCTTTCCCACCAGCAAGGGGGAAGGGGTTAGGCAGTCCAAGTCAGGCCAGAGAACACAGGGAAACTTCCCGGAAACAAAGAGAGTTTCGGCAGCTGCTTGGGAATATTCCTTATGGTCTCTGTCTCGAGTTAGACCAACCCCAGTTGGCTCCAGTTATAGCCATTAACATGGGAAGTGAGTGAGGGAGAAGCTCCCACATCTATTAGGAGAAACAGAGAGAAATAAAGCCAGAGTCCCCTTTGCTAGGGATGGCCCAGCAACCCGGGTTTACTAGAAGAAGGCTTACTTACGTAATTACCATCCAATATGTGAGGAGAACGTTTACTAGCTGACTCATGGCGCCGGGTGGCCTTCTCTTGTGGCTTGTCTGATATAGTCGGAGTGGGCGTCCCAGAAGGGAGTTTGGTTGCCTCGGATTGGGAAGGGGGAGGGGTGCAAGATTTCGGGGGGCAAGGTGACTCCTTAAGCCCCTTTGGGGGTCTGGGTGGAAAACAACTCTTTAGTGCCGCCAGAGTACCCAAAGGGGGTATCTCCCACCTGTTTACGTGGGCTTTATGGATTAGCTGTTCAATACGATCCCACATGTCCCAATCAAAAAGGTTACCTTCCGGAAGCCAGGGAGCCACCTTAACAAAGGCCTCCCATGTCCTAAGGGCTTGGGAATCCGTGAGGGAAAGACCACGTCTTCTCAAAAGGAAACGCAGGGATTCGAGGGCAGGGTCACTTTTGGAAGATGACTGCCCCATAATTTATGGGGGTACACTCACCCGAAGACCAATTGGCCCGTCAGCGAGAAGAACGAGGAGAGGGTCCTCACACGGGGCACCAGTTGTCGGACTCCGGTAGGTTTTGCGGGCCGATAGGCATGAGGAGAGCGTCCGGGCCAGCCGGTAGCTCCCCTTGGGGCTGAGCGGGATGGCGAGTGTCGTGAGTCCAGGCACATTAACGAACCACACCAGACTTGGGGGATCTGTCAAAGCAGGATCTCGCTTTATTGAGCAGGGCAGCGGCTTATATGGGGTGAGGGAAGGGAAGTGAGGTCAGCAAAGTGGGGGCCAATGGGGATGTGCCGTGTGGGTGGGAGTTGGGAGAGACATGCCCTACAGGGGGTGGAGGCTCGCGGGAAACAAAACTGATGGGAAACCGAAACCGCCACTTTGGCACCTTTGTGGTTGGCAATGTGGGTTCCCGATCCGGAAGAGAAGGCCACCAGGCGCCATCTTAGCCTCTTGGGGCCCAAAAGAATTATATGGTAATTTCAAATATAGTAAATATAAAGAATTTACCTCTGTAATTATAGCGAGTCTGGTCGTAGTTTAATGGCAACAAAACTTCAATTTAGAAGTATGGTCTACCAATTATTAATACATTTGGAAATGGTGTGTCATCTTCACTCCACTTGTCTCACTAAAAC
>NW_026751655.1:0-1509 GCF_022355385.1 Mustela nigripes
ATGACATCTAATGGTCCAGCCACTGAGAGGACCTACTAGAGGACAGGACTCAATCTGAGGGTTACAATGCGAGTTTATGCCCTCGTCGCACTCAAGAATGGGTGGGGCCTCAGTGTGAATGCTGGTTTCTCCTACACTGAACGATGGACAACATGCCAACCACAAGGTTTCTTGCCATAGGTAAAGAAGAGTTCTGATCTGCATCATAGTCACCTCTGGGCAGTGATTGGATATAAGGTCTAGGTTCTGAAGCCTGTATCCTGAGGTAGGGAAGAGATGATGACCTAAGGCCATTGCGGATCTGATGTACTCAGTGTGTGGTCAGCTCTCTGGGTGTTGGTCACGAGGACCGGGATCAGGTTGTCAGACAGTGCATTAGTGCCCAGGTAAGACTATATATTTTGCGTGCATTCGAGTGCCGTGTAGTTTCTTATCTGAAGAAATCTTGAGGATATGAAGAATGAGCGAGTCTGAGGCGCTTACTCAATCTTTTGTCTCTGGATTTTGTATCAGCGATGGCCGTGGAATTTTGGGGAGGACTCATGCGCCATGGACGAATCTTGCTCTCTGTGGATTTGGCCCGATCCCAATTGTTTTTCGTCAATCTGTGGGATGGGAGGACTCCTTTCAGGTTTGTTGCCTCAGGTGTCCCACCAAAAGAGGAATTCCAAAGCAGAGCCCTGGGGAAGAGTGAAGGGACAACCCGAACTACGGTTAAAATTTGGGGCCTATGGGCATGGCAAGCCCTATATGCTGTCTCTCCATCCAGCCACTGAGAGGCCTTACCTGAGGACTGTGCTCAGGCTAAGGGTCACAATGTGTGTTTGTGACCAATGTGGTCCACAAGCACGGGCAGGGCCTCATGGGCCACACTGGTTTCAAGTACACTGAACCTTGGACAACATGCCTACCACAAGGTTTCTTGCCATAGGGAAAGAGTTCTGATTTCAAACCCGGGCCGTGATTGGAGTTAAGGTCTAGGATCTGAAGCCTGAAAACCGAGGTTGAGAAGAGATGACGAACTAAGGCCATGGCGGGTCCGATGTGCTCAGTGTGCGGCCTGCTGTCTGGGTGGGTCCAGGAGGTCCAGTATCAGGCTGTGTCAGAAAGGGCATTAGTGCCCAGGTCAGCCTATATATGTGGGGTACAGCCGAATGGCGTGCCCATTTGATCCTCATTTGGGGTTTCTGGGTAGCCACAGATGGCAATGATTTTCTTCTGGAGGGCAGGCAGAGTGCTGCATTGTAGTTCTGGATTGCCAGATGGAGGGCTTGTGGGCCAGTAGTCTGAGGATAGAAGTCTGAGAACCCAAGCTAGTTCTAGGTTTCTGGGTGAGGATATGGCAGGCACATTCTACAGACCTGAATCGAGATCTCGTGCATCTGAAGTCAGGGCGAGGATCAGACTATAGCTCAGGTTGGACATTCTGTCCCTGATGGCCCCTTCTTGAAGGGGGTGTGGATCATGGGGTTTTCCCACGATGGGAGTTGTGAGAAGCTCCCAACTGCA
>NW_026751656.1:0-1509 GCF_022355385.1 Mustela nigripes
GACCCATGGATGGGGCCATCATCATTTTCTGTTTCCCTCTTTTCCTCAACCTCACAGTTGACATGACCCAAATGATCTCCAAGGTGAGTGGGCCCAGGGAAGGTCTTCAGCAGGTTTTCACCCACCGGTACTAACTGGCTGACTTTCTCGTTCAGGGCCTGTTGGAATCCTGCGTTTGACTGTTCAAGCCTTTCTTTCTCCTGCTCCATTTCTTGGAGTCTCTGCTTCCATCTCGCAGTTTCTTGGGCGAGCCGCTCTGCACTCTGTAGATCAGGAGGGTTTCCATTCAAATCACCCAGGGTTTTCTTCCAAAGCTCTTCTCCATTCTTCTCTGATGCTTTGAAGATGGGTCTGTCACCAGTCTCTTGAGATGATTTAGGAGGCTGGCCCTTCAGTAACTTTTTCAAAAAGTCAACAGTATTCTGAAGAGACAGCCTACAGTGGGTTGTATTTATTGATGATAAGCACGAGGTTTTTAAGGTGGGAAGACTGGCCTCTGCCCCAGGCAGACCTCTGGCATCATCAGCTTGTGTCAGCGGTTCCATATTCTCAGTGCCTTTCCCACAGATTTCAGCGTGGGCGAAACACCTTTCGCCTGACACCTTCACCCTTCTCAAAATGTGTTGTTTCTTCACTGGCAAAACCAGTATCACAGTTTATACCAGGATCTCCCAGGGAAATCCACGGAGACCTGAAACGTGTCTCTAGCTTTCAGAAATCACCAGTGGAGGACCGCACAGGTGGTCTAGGACCAAGTGGAAAGTGAATCTATGGCAGGCAGGAGGCCATCCAGGGCTGTGGAGAGCTCCCCAGCTCTGCCTCCAAAGGCCAGTGTTCTCTGGGTCTCAACTGAAGCCTCAGAACCTTGGGGGGCGCTCTACCTCTAAGGTAAACAGTTGCCTGACAACCAGAGCACAGCAGTTGCATTGGGGGATGGGGAGGCCAGCCAGCTTCTAGGAGACAGTTGCCCTCTAACTTTGCCCTGAAATAAAAAGTGATCTCACTTCTACAGGCATGGGGGGCGGGGGGAGCACTGATTGTGCAGGTGCCCAGCCACTCAGGGCCCACGTGACCCGACAGGAAACCTACGGGTGAAAGCAGGGCCAGACCTTGACCATTCTCTCAAGGCCCCCATCTGTGAGTGAGGCTCATTCTCTTGATTTAAAGCTTCCTTCTGCTTCAGAGAAGCCTGGCACTGTCCTCCAAGGTCTCAGGGATCTGTGTCCCCTCAGCCACTCTGGCAGGGAGCTTCCCAGGAGTGAAAGGGTCTCCCCAAAGGTATTAAGACAATGGATTCTAATTCTAGCAAGTCAGAAGAAATCAGCTGGAGCTGGCAGAATCTCATGAATTCATGAACTTTCTGTGGAGGCAGCATATCCAAGAATATTTGGAAGGGATTAACTCTGTTCTAGGGGCGACTGCAGTGGTCCATGTGGTTCTCCATCTTTAGCCCATCACCCCAAAGATGGCCCCCAGGAGGGTCTCTGGTCCACAAAGTCATTTCCAGAA
>NW_026751657.1:0-1509 GCF_022355385.1 Mustela nigripes
TAAAGCAGATTTCTGTTTGTCCAATCGCCCCTCCCCAGGGCTCTACTCTGGAATCCCTCATTTGGTGGGACAACTGAGTTTGAAAACAAAACAAAACAAAACAAAAAGAACAAAAAACCGGACTCCTTCCATCCCACAGAATGACCCCAAACTCTTTGGACGGGGCCAAACCCCCCGAGAGTAAGACTCGTCGACTTCCCATGAAGTCAGCCGGATATTTCATGACCATGAATGGCACGATATCCAGAGACAAAAACTTGATCAACAGCCTCACACTCGCCCTTTTTTTCATATTCCGAAGAGTCCTCCTCATGGTCTGTAGATCAGTCCTGCCATACCTATGACCCGAAACATAATCCGAGTTTGTGTTTTCAGACAACTGTCCAAATAGCCCAGGCCTACACACGCTACAGGCTCAGGACCCTGGAGCCAACCTGAGGACTGTACTTGCCCTCTCCAAGGGAATTCTGTGTACCCATTTCAATGGCCACAACCCTACTAATAGGATAAACCTCCAAAGTACCTGAGGCCATCCCAATAGTGGTGGCTTCACAGGACAAACAGAAGCAATCTGAGCCCATCTGAGAACCTACCTGCACTCAGACTCGTACTGATATCCCCAGAGGTAAAAAGGAATGAACAGGCCACTAGGCCCTAATCGGATCCATTGTTTTGGTTTCCAGACATCTTCCTCAGAGGTCTGAATTTCAGTACAAGCATATGGCAGTTTCTTGACTCACCCATCAGACCAAATCTCATCTACACATGGGAAAATTTCACGATAAAGCTGTGTCAAAGCCTCTTTTTAAGAGAAACCTTCAGGGGCCCAGTGCCACCGCTTCATTCCAAGGTCTCCATAGACACAAAAACACATTAGGACCCATCCACAGGAGAGACCATTTCAACTCAGCATATTCGGTTGCTCCACGAGATCCAGCAGATCTAACTTGTATTGTTGCTAGGAGACAATTGGATTCCGAGGTGGCCTACCCCGCCATCCATCCTTAGAACCCTGCTCGGAATCGTTGGCCTAGAGCCAACCAACAAGTCTCAATTGTCTGCAGAAGAATCTTTGTAGTTGGGAGCTTCTCACAACTCCAATCGTGAGAAACACCCATGGCCTCGTGATCCCGCCCCCCTTCATGAAGGGGCCATCAGGGTCATAAGGTCCAACCTGAGAAAAAGTCTGATCATCACCCTGACTTCAGATGCACGAGATCTCGAGTCAGGTCTGTATATTGTGCCTGCCATGTCCTCACCCAAAAACCTAAGCCTAGCTTGGGTTCTCAGACTTCCGTCCTCAGACTACTGGCCCACAAGCCCTCCAGTTTGGCAATCCAGAACTACAATGCAGCACTCTGCCTGCCCTCCAGAAGAAAAACATTGCCCTCTCGGGCTACCCAGAAACCCCAAATGAGGATCAACCTGCACGCAATTAAGCTGTACCCCAAATATATAGGCAGACCTGGGCACTAATGCACTTTCTGACACAGCCTGACCCTGGACCTC
>NW_026751658.1:0-1509 GCF_022355385.1 Mustela nigripes
TATCTATCTAAAGGAAACGAAGTCACTGTTCAAAGACATATCTGCACCTTTGTGTTTATTATAAAATTATTAACTCTAAGCAAGAGATGGAAATAACTTCAGTATCCATTAATGGATGAATGAATAAAATAAGTATGGTAAATATATACTATGGAATACTACTTAAACATGAAAAATTAAGAAATACTGCCATTTACAACAGCATGGATGGATCTTGAAGGTATTATACTAAGTGAAATATTTCAAAGATTTTATATATTTTTTAAATTTATGTATTATGATATCCCTTACATACAGAATCTGAGGAAAAGGCAAACTAATCGAAACTTAGAGTTGAGTTGACAAGGGGTGAACCTGGGGTGGAGTAAGGTGGTCAAAGGGTGCAAACTTGCAAGTATAATATGAAAAAGTTCTGGGGATCTAATGTACAGCATGATGATCATAGTTAATAAAATATACATAATTTTTTATTGTGCTTCCCTTTATTAAACTTTGCATATATCATATTCTTACAAGTTGAAAGTTTATAGCAATCTTGTATAAAAGAGGTCTGCTGCCACCATCTTTCTAACAACATTTGTTCATTTTGTGTCTCTCTGTCACATGTTGGTAATTCTTGCAATATTTCAAGTTTTTTCATTATTATTGTATTTGTTATGGTGATCTGTGGTCAGTAATTATGACCCACTGAAAACACAGAACTAGTTTAATTAAGGTATATACATTGTTTTATTTTAAAAACATAATGCTTTTGAACAGTACAGTATAGTGTTTATTTTTTATATGCACTGGGAAACATAATTTTTTATATGCACTGGGAAACCAAAAAAAAAAGAATAATAATTTGACTTAGTTTATTGAGATAATCACTTTATTGAGGCAGTCTGGAACAAAACCCACAAGACCTCTGAAGTTTATCTCTACTATACTATATACATAAAAGTTGCTAAGAACGTAGATCTTAAAATTCCTTACGATACATGCATAAAAAACAGTGGCAACTATACGAGATAGTAGATGTATTAACATTTTTATGTAGATTATATTGCAATAAAGATGTATACCAATTTATCAAATTGTACAAAATTTACACAATGTTAAAAGTTTGCAATGTTATAAGAAATCATTTATTAAATTGACAAATTATAATATGTCGATTTTTTTTTAATAAAGCTGGAAAAAACTTTTTGTAGAATTAATCTATTTTTAAAAAAGGAAGTAAGGAAGTAGAAACTGCAACTAACTCTGAAAGAATAGAATATAAAATCCATTTTCGTTATATAAACTTTGACAAAAACTATTACTTAGTTTACAATGAAGGAGTACTTATGAGGCATGAATATAAATATAAATAAATAAGAATATAAATATCTATAAATAAGGCTGAAAGAGCTCAGTTTTAAGGTTTAAATTTAAAATCTTCTTTTGAAATACTAAACTGACCACCCAGTTTTCCAAACATAATGTCTTAACTGCATGAATTTATTTCATACAACTCTATAATCTAGT
>NW_026751659.1:0-1509 GCF_022355385.1 Mustela nigripes
AGAGTCACTTATGGTTTGTCTCCCTCCCAATCCCATCTTGTTTCATTCATTCTTCTACCCCCTTAACCCCCCGTGTTGCATATGTTAGATAATTCCTAATGCTTTTCTCAGAGATTTTTTAAAATAACTTTATAATCATATACCCAGTGAACCCTTTCATATCCCCAGTGCTTTTTTTTTAGTATTTTATCATCTGAAATTAGGAATATGCTAAGTTGATTTGTTACTACAATGGTATCTTAATATTTGTAGGTCTTTTTCAGGTGTGTTCTGGGTCTTACTACCTCTGAAGGCACAAACTGTTGCCTACAGTATTTTGCAGAACAGATATATACTTAGTACACTTTAATAATTCCCCAGTATTTTAAGCATCTCTTTTTAAAGCCAGTGTAGATATCACTGTTCTATCTCTTCACTCTCTTCTCTAAAAGGTACCAATTTAAGAACTGGATAAACTTAGTCTAAAAAAGGAAAATTTAAATTTTAAATAAATTTAGAAAACAATTTAGTGCTGTTAATCTTGGGGGAAAATCTCAAGAGCAGGAACACTAACAATATTAAATCTGATAAAAGAAGATAAAATACAGTTAAAGTAAAATATCATTAAATTTTTTTGACTGAAGATAATTTAAAAACAAACTTCCAAATTTACTGAGGAAAATGCTGCATATTAACTTTGAATCCAAGAACTGCAGTAAGAAGAATAATGGGTGTTGGCTGGTTTTTCGTGGACTTTAATCCCATTCTACATTTTCTGGGGTCCTGACTGTAATTCCGACTCTCTGTTCTAGCTGCTTTCTCTCTTTCTCCATATATTATTTCCCCTCAGTCTTTCTGCTTTTTCTTTGACTTCTCTTTTCCTTTCTCCAGTCATCTCTTTTCCCAGGGCTGAGGCTGGATCTCTGATGTTTGCTGTATATAGTTTCTTGTTCTCCTAATTTCTACAGAGATGATTCAGAACTGGAGGTCAGCTTCATTGATCTCCAGTCACTGCTCAGGACTCTGTCAAGGTCTTTAAGTTAGCTGGGAAGAGCTGATTATTCCAGCTCACTTTCTAATCCCTTTACCTCCGAATGTATCTATCCTTCCGTTAAAAAGTATTATTGTTATTCTTTTAAAACAAACATAAAAACTGATGTACATATCATCTTCTTTCAGTAGGCACAAATGCAATTTCTAAAGAGAATTCCTTCCTTCCTAACATCAAATTTAAGTTAAGAGATGGAGATAGCAGAATGAGCACTGCACCAAATTTACCCCAAATTTTTGTGACCTAAATAGTGTAGGCCAGTGTTATTGAATAGAATTGTAAATGAGAGCCATGTGTGTAATCTAAAAAGTTTTTAGTAGCGTATGTTTTTTTTTTGTTTGTTTGTTTGTTTGTTTTTAATTTTTTATTTTTTATAAACATATATTTTTATCCCCAGGGGTACAGGTCTGTGAATCACCAGGTTTACACACTTCACAGCACTCACCAAATCACATACCCTCCCCAATGTCCATAATCCC
>NW_026751660.1:0-199 GCF_022355385.1 Mustela nigripes
GTCACCTAATAGTAAAATTTACAAGTCTCAGTGACAAAGAGAAAATCTTGAAAGCAGCCCAGGAAAAGAAGTCTGTAACATACAATGGTAAAAATATTAAATTGGCAGCAGACTTAGCCACAGAGACCTGGCAGGCCAGAAAGAGCTGGCATGATATTTTCAGAGCACTAAACGAGAAAAACATGCAGCCAAGAATACT
>NW_026751660.1:299-1509 GCF_022355385.1 Mustela nigripes
CCAGCTCTACAGGAAATATTGAAAGGGGTCCTCTAAGCAAAGAGAGAGACTACAAGTGGTAGATCAGTAAGGAACAGAGACAATATACAGTAACAATCACCATACAGGCAATACAATGGCACTAAATTCATATCTCTCAATAGTTACCCTGAATGTTAATGGGCTAAATGCCCCAATCAAAAGACACAGGGTATCAGAATGGATAAAAAAACAAGACCCATCTATAGGTTGCCTCCAAGAAACTCATTTTAAGCCTGAAGACACCTCCAGATTTAAAGTGAGGGGGTGGAAAAGAATTTACCATGCTAATGGACATCAGAAGAAAGCAGGAGTGGCGATCCTTATATCAGATCAATTAGATTTTAAACCAAAGACTATAATAAAAGATGAGGAAGGACACTATATCATACTCAAAGGGACTGTCCAATAAGAAGATCTAACAATTCTAAATATCTATGCCCCCAAGGTGGGAGCAGCCAACTATATAAACCAATTAATAACAAAAATCAAAGAAACACATCAACAATAATACAATAATAGTAGGGGACTTTAACACTCCCCATACTGAAATGCACAGATCATCCAAGCAAAAGATCAACAAGGAAATAAAGGCCTTAAACGACACACTGGATCAGATGGACATCACAGATATATTCAGAACATTTCACCCCAAAGCAAGAGAATACACATTCTTCTCTAATGCACATGGAACATTCTCCAGAATAGATCACATCCTCGGTCCTAAATCAGGACTTAACCAGTATCAAGAGATTGGGATTAATCCCTGCATATTTCAGACCACAATGCTCTGAAGCTAGAACTCAGAGCAAACAACTTCCTCCAAACAAGAGGAAGTTTTGAAAGAACCCAAATACATGGAGACTAAACAGCATCCTTCTAAAGAATGAATGGGTCAACCGGGAAATTAAAGAATTGAAAAAAAAAAAACATGGAAACAGATGACAATGAAAATACAACGGATCAAAATCTGTGGGACACAACAAAGGCAGTCCTGAGAGGAAAATATATAGCGGTACAAGCCTTTCTCAAGAAACAAGAAAGGTCTCAGGTACACAAACTAACCCTACACCTAAAGGAGCTGGAGAAAGAACAAGAAAGAAACCCTAAGCCCAGCAGGAAAAGAGAAATCATAAAGATCAGAACAGAAATCAATGAAATAGAAACCAAGAAAACAATAGAACAAATCAAC
>NW_026751661.1:0-1509 GCF_022355385.1 Mustela nigripes
TGTTTTGTGAGATTAAGAGTCACTTACGGTTTGTCTCCCTCCCATTCACATCTTGCTTCATTTATTCTTCTCCGACCCACTTAAGCCCCCATGTTGCATCACCACTTCCTCATATCAGGGAGATCATATGATAGTAGTCTTTCTCTTTGACTTATTTCGCTAAGCATGATACGCTCTAGTTCCATCCGTATTGTCGCAAATGGCAAGATTTCATTTCTTTTGATGGCTGCATAGTATTCCATTGCGTATATATACCACCTGTTCTTGATCCATTCATCTGTTGATGGACATCGAGGTTCTATCCATAGTTTGGCTATTGGGGACATTGCTGCTATAAACATTAGGGGGCACGTGCCCCTTTGGATCACTATGTATGTATCTTTAGGGTAAATACCCAATAGTGCAATTTCTGGGTCATAGGGCAGTTCTATTTTCAACATTTTGAGGAACCTCCATGCTGTTTTACAGAGTGGCTGCACCAGCATGCATTCCCACCAACAGTGTTGGAGGGTTCCCCTTTCTCCGCATCCTCGCCAGCATCTGTCATTTCCTGACTAGTTGATTTTAGCCATTCTGACTGGTGTGAGGTGATATCTCATTGTGGTTTTGATTTGTATTTCCCTGATGCCGAGTGATATGGAGCATTTCTTCATGTGTCTGTTGGCCATCTGGATATCTTCTTTGCAGAAATGTCTGTTCAGGTCCTCTGCCCATTTCTTGATTGGATTATTTATTCTTTGGGTGTTGAGTTTGCTAAGTTCTTTAGAGATTCTGGACACTAGTCCTTTATCCGATATGTCGTTTGCAAATATCTTCTCCCATTCTGACAGTTGTCTTTTGATTTTGTTAACTGTTTCCTTTGCTGTGATAAAGCTTTTGATCTTGATGAAATCCCAATAGTTCATTTATGCCCTTGCTTCCCTTGCCTTTGGCGTTGTTCCTAGGAAGATGTTGCTGAAGCTGAGGTCAAAGAAGTTGCTGCCTGTGTACTCCTCAAGGATTTTGATGGATTCCTTTCGCACATTGAGGTCCTTCATCCATTTTGAGTCTATTTTTGTGTGTGGTGTAAGGAAATGGTCCAATTTCATTTTTCTGCATGTGGCTGTCCAGTTTTCCCAGCACCATTTATTGAAGAGGCTGTCTTTTTTCCATTGGACATTCTTTCCTGCTTTGTCGAAGATTAATTGACTGTAGAGTTGGGGGTCTATTTCTGGGCTCTCTATTGTGTTCCATTGATCTATGTGTCGGTTTTTGTGCCAGTACCATGCTGTCTTGATGATGACAGCTTATTAATAGACCTTGAAGTCCGGAATTGTGATGCCACCAACGTTGGCTTTCTTTTTCAATATCCGTTTGGCTATTCGAGGTCTTTTCTGGTTCCATATAAATTTTAGAATTATTTGTTCCATTTCTTTGAAAAAGATGGATGGTACTTTGATAGGAATTGCATTAAATGTGTAGATTGCTTTAGGTAGCATAGACATTTTCACAATATTTATTCCTCCAATC
>NW_026751662.1:0-1509 GCF_022355385.1 Mustela nigripes
GCGTGCAGGTTGATCCTCATTTGGGGTTTCTGGGTAGCCCCAGAGGGCAATGTTTTTCTTCTGGAGGGCAGGCATAGTGCTGCGTTGTAGTTCTGGCTTGCCAAACTGGAGGGCTTGTGAGCCAGTAGTCTGAGGACGGAAGTCTGAGAACCCAAGCTAGGCCTAGGTTTCTGGGTGAGGATATGGCAGGCACAATATACAGACCTGAATCGAGATCTCATGCATCTGAAGACAGGGCGAGGATCAGATGATCGCTCAGGTTGGACATTCTGTTTCTGATGGCCCCTTCTTGAAGGGGCGGTGGATCAGGAGGCCATGGGATTTTTCCCACGATGGGAGTTGTGAGAAGCTCTCAACTGCAAAGATTCTTCTGTAGGACAATTGAGGACTGTTGGTTGTCTCCAGGACAACGATTCTGAGCAGGGTTCTAAGGATGGATGGCTGGGTAGCCCACCTCGCATTCCAATTGTCTCCAAGCAACAAGACATGTCAGTCGGCTGGATCTGGGGGAGCAACCGAGGAGGCTGATTTGAAATGGACTCTCCTGGATGTGAACTAATATGATTTTGTGTCTATGGAGACCTTGGTATCAAGCGGTGGCAGTGGGGCCCTTAAGGGTTCTCCTAAAGAGAGGCATTCACACAGCTTCATCATGCACGTTTCCCATGTGTGGATGAGATTTGTTCTGATGGGTGAGTCAAGAAACAGCCATATGCTGTTATTGAAATCCAGGCCTCTGAGGAGAGATGCCTCGAAACCAAAGCAATGGATCCGATAGTTGCCTAGGGGCCTATTCGTTCCTTTTTACCTCTCGGGATATCAGTCTACGGGTCTGAGTGCAGGTAGGTGCTCAGATGGGCTCAGATTGCCCCTGTTTGTCCTGGGAAGCCACCACTATTGGGATGGCCTCAGGAATTTTGGAGGTTTATCCTCTTAGTAGGGTTGTGGCCATTGGAATGGGCACATACAATTCCCTTGGAGAGGGCAAGCACAGTCGTCAGGTGTGGCCTCAGGGGCCTGGCCAGTAGGGTGTGTAGGCCAGAGCTGTTAGGAAGGTTGTCTGAAAACACAAACTCGGCTTATGTTTCAGGTCATAGGTATGGCAGGACTGATCTACAGACCATGAGGAGGACAGTTTGGGATATGAAAAATGGGCGAGTTTGAGGCTCTTGCTCACCTTTTTGTCTCTAGATATTGTGTCACTCATGGTCGTGAAATTTCCGGGTGACTTCATGGGAAATGGACGAGTCTTACTCTCTGGGGGTTTGGCCCAGTCCAAGGAGTTTGGGGTCACTAAGTGGGATGGAAGAAGTCCGTTTTTTATGTTGTTGTTGATTTGTTTGTTTTGTTTTTCAACCTCAGGTGTCCCACCAAATGAGGGATTCCAGAGTAGAGCCCTGGCGAGTTGTGACTGGACAACCAGAAATCTGGTTAAAAATTGGGGCCTAGGGACATGTCAAGCCCATTATGACATCAAATGGTCCAGCAACTGAGAGGATTTACTAGAGG
>NW_026751663.1:0-1509 GCF_022355385.1 Mustela nigripes
ACTAACTCCAGAGATGAAGCAGCATCAATATTTAGAAGCTAAGAATACAAAGCCTTGGGCATCTGGATGGCTCAGTCAGTTAAGCATCTGCCTTCAACTCAGGTAGTGATCTCAGAGTCGTGGGATGGAACCCAAGGTTGATCTTTCTGCTCAGCTGGGAGCCTACTTCTCCCTCTCCCTCTGCCTACAGCTCCCTTTGCTTGCTTTCTCCCTCTCTTTGTCAACTAAATAAAATAAAATAAAATAATGTAAATAATACACTTATTTATTTATGAAAATGCAATTATTACACAATACATAATGTATTGCATAATTATAATAATGATTAAATAATTAATTAAATATTTATATTAAATATATCAATTTAATTAAATAAATATTTTTAAGAATTTAAAATTTTCAAATTTAGATTATTAAATATTAAATCATTAATTTAATAAATAAATATCTAAACATAATTAAATAAAATAATTTATTTATTAAAATGAATAAAATAATGCTAAGTCATAATCTGAGCATGTATTTTTAAATAGTCTAAAATAAACCATCTAATAAAGTCTAAATACATTGAGTTCAGATATTTATACAAGTTACTCCAGACACTCAACCCACAGACAGTTTCAAAACATTTGTTTTAATCTACTACTCAAAATACGATTGTAATGTATTTATTTATAACTTTGACATAGCAAGGAAACTTTGAGGAAAAGGAGACATTTGCTTTTAATATTTGAAACTTTTTGTTGATTTAAAAAAAATAAAAACCTTAACACATGAACATTTCTTCTTAAATAACACTGTGAATTTTCCGAGACGCATTCTATTAAACTTGCTGAAAAAATGGCCTCACTTACTCATTTAAATCATCAGCTGAATGGGTAACAAATGAAGTAGAGAGCTTTTTAATTATTTATGAATGTATTGCTTGTGGATGGAGTGCCACATAGAGTTACCTCTCTATTTGGCTTTGTTTTTAGATTTTTGTTTTTAGATTTGTTTTATAGATTCATCAAATATTTTATTCTCAAATTTATATCTCCTTTGTGAAGTAAACGATACTGTATATATTAAATATAATCCTATCACATGTAACAGTTACTAGTGCATCCCAGGACATACATAGGTCTGGTCCTACTCAAGGCATCACATGTAACTGGATTTAACATTATATCCAAGGAGTCTTCTGTATATTTCTGTGGATTTTATACTACAATCAGGAGGAAGAATTCTTTTGCTAAAAGCTTCCAAATGACTATGTGAGTAGATTATTTGTAGACCAGTGATATATTATAGTTTAATATGTAAAGCATGATAAAATAAAATGCTATTGCCATATGTAATTTGTTCAGTAAAGCATTCATTTAGTTATCAAGCATTCATTTTCTTTTTTTTTTTAAGATTTTATTTATTTATTTGACAGACAGAGATCACAAGTAGACAGAGAGGCAGGCAGAAAGAAAGGAAGGGAAGCAGGGTCCCTGCTGAGCAGAGAGCCTGATGTGGGGCTCT
>NW_026751664.1:0-1508 GCF_022355385.1 Mustela nigripes
AGGCACCCCAACAAATAAAAATTTTATAAAATTGTTGAGTTTGTGGGAGTCTCATTTGCTCAGTCAGTTAAGTGTCTGCCTTTGGCTCAGATCATGATCTCAAGAGTCCTGGGATCGAGCCCCATATTGCTCATGCTCTTTATCTCTCCCTCTCTTCTCTCTGGCTTTTGCTCTCAAATAAATAAATAAAATATTTTTTAAAAGAATTGTTGAGTTTGTTTAACTAGTTTTAAACTAGTAGACAGAGATGAAGATAAAGTATGATGTCATGGCAGGGAAAAATACAACTTACACGTTTTAAAAATAAATTGTGCAATGCAAGTTACATCACTTCTTTTATCACCACACTGGGACTTTACCTATTGAGTTGTTGTAATGTAAGGACCTATTTTATATTTTTATATTTTAGAAAGAGGCTTTCATTGAGGTTAACCCTTAAACTGTCCTTGCTCCCCTTCCCCCAGGGGATTCACTTAAAAACAAGTCCTGGAAATCAGCTCCAGGTAACAAAGCACATATACAAGGGTTGGCCAGGCCAGGTGGAGACATCAATCAGCGGGGAGGGGGGGGGATTTGCACACTGTCTCCCAGATACTAAGGAGTATGCCCCACTCCTCCACCCTTTGGGAACCTTTTTGGCACCAATCCTAATCAAGGTGTAATAGGCTGGGTCAAATGTCTATACTAGGGTAAATTGTACCACAATTGGTCACCTATCCTCTCTGTGGAATTTCCTGTGTGTGTTAAAATCTCATTGGTCACCTGTGCATGGCCAGGCCTGACTGCATGGCCTTTGTCCTTAAAAGCTAGACTGTGAAACAGAGAAGGGTTGCCTTCTCTCGTAAGAGGTGTGGCCCCGAACGTTCGGTTAGATTCCTGATGCTTGGCGTGAAATAAAGCTTTGCTTGACCTTCGCTTTACATCAGTCTCCCTCCTTTAATCATAGACCCATTATTGGGGCATAACAGTATTAATCTTATAGTTATAAGTCCACAATGCATCCATCAATCATCCTACCCCTTAACACTCCCCTTTGGACAGACCCATGATCTAGAACAAGCCTTATTTTATAGTGCCTTGTAGGAGATTTTTGCTGCTGCCTAAATTGCCTACTTTCCTCTCACCATTACCATGGAAACTGGGTCCACTGAAACAAAGGGGTAGTGTAAGAAATTAACAACTTCCATAAATCTCTTTAAATAATAAAGTATAAGATAGTGGTACCTTTTTTTCTGCCACATAACCAATTCTTGCAAGAATAAGGTCATATAAGAGAATTTACAGCACATGCTAGCATTATCCTACTGGACCCAGATCATTTGTATGTTTCTCTGTCTCTGAGAAATGTAGTTATTTACATGACTGAAACCTACAAATTGTTTGATATGACTACTAATATCACCTACATTATTTTAAAGCCTGTTAAGGCTTCTGAAATACATAGGTTTTGTAAACACTTATTAAGTATCTTGTATATATCAAACACTTTAAAAATCTCTGCTTTAAAA
>NW_026751665.1:0-1508 GCF_022355385.1 Mustela nigripes
ATCACATCCTGGGTAATAAATAAGGTCTCAAGTGGTAGGTATCAAAAGATTGGGATCATTCCCTGCATATTTTCAGACCACAATTATCTGAAGTTAGAACTCAATCACAAGAGGAAGTTTGGAAAGAACACAAATACATGGAGAGTAAAGAGCATCATACTAAGGAATGAATAGGTCAACCAAAAAATTAAAGAAGAATTGAAAAAAATCATGGAAACAAATGATAATAAATACACAATGGTTCAAAATCTGTGTGACACAACAAAGGGAGTCCTGGGAGGAAAATATATAGCTGTACAAGCCTTTCCCAAGAAACAAAAAGGTTTCAAATACACAGCCTAACCCTACATCTAAAGGAGCTGGAGAAAGAACAGAAAAAAAGAAGAAAAAAGCCTAAATACAGCAGGAGAAGAGAAATCATAAATATCAGAACAGAAATCAATGAAATAGAAAAAAAAGCAATAGAAGAAATCAACAAAACTAGCAGCTGGTTCTTTGAAAGAATTAATAAGATTGAAACCCCCCTGGCCAGATTTATCAAAAAGAAAAGAGAAAGGACCCAAATAAATAAAATCATGAATGAAAGAGGAGAGGTCACCACCTACACCAAAGAAATATAAACAATTATAAGTACATATTATGAGCAACTATATGCTAGCAAATTTGAAAATCTGGAAAAAATGGGTCCATTCCTAGAGACATATAAATAAAATACCACAACTGAAACAGGAAGAAATAGAAAACCTGAACAGACCCATAACCAGTAAGGAGAGTGAAGCAGACATCAAAAATCTCCCAACAAATAAGAGCCCAGGGTCAGATGGCTTCTACCAAACATTTAAAGAAGAATTAATTCTTATTCTCCTAAAACTGTTCTGAAAAATAGAAATGGAAGGAAAACTTCCAAACTCATTTTATGAGGTCAGCATTACCTTGATCCCCAAACCAGACAAGGATCCCATCAAAAAAGAGAATTACAGACCAATATCCTTGATGAACACAGATGCGAAAACTCTCACCAAAATACTTCCCAATAGTACCCAAACAGTACATTGAAAGGATTATTCACCACGATCAAGTGATATTTATTCCAGGCTGCAAGGTTGGTTCAATATCCACTAATCAATGTGATATAATACATTAATAAAAGAAAATACAAGAACCATATGATACTCTCAATAGATGTTGAAAAAGCATTTGACAAAATACAGCATCCCTTCCTGATCAAAACTCTTCAAAGTGTAGGGATACCTCAATATTATCCACCCCAACTATTAAAAACTCACTGCAAATATCATTCCCAATGGAAAAAAAAAAAACCAAGAGCTTTTCTGCTAAGGTCAGGAACATGGCAGGGATGTCCATTATCACAACTGCTATTCAACATAGTAAGTACTAGGAGTCCTAGCCTCGGCAATCAGACAACAAAAAGAAATTAAAGGCATCCAAATCAGCAAAGATGAAGTCAAACTATCACTGTTTGCAGATGATATGATACTATATGTGGA
>NW_026751666.1:0-1508 GCF_022355385.1 Mustela nigripes
TCCCAGAAACCAGCTTCAGGTAACAAAGCCCAGATACAAAGGTGGGTGAGGCCAGGTGGAGACATGGATCAGTGGGGGGGGATGCATACTGTCTCCCTGGTTACCAAGGAGTATGGGCCCTGCCCTTTGGGAGCCTTTTTGGCACCAGTCTCAATCAAGGTGTAACAGGCTGGTTCAAATGTCTACTAGGGTAAATTGTAACTCATGTGGTCACTGAGCATCACTGTGGAGTTTCCTGTGTGTGTTACAATCTCATTGGCCACCTGTGCGTGGCCAGGCCTGACCACATGGCCTTTGCCCTTAGAAGCTAGTCTGTGAAACAGAGAAGGGTCGCCCTCTTGTAAGAGGTGGGCCCCGAACGTTGGGTTAGATTCTTGATGTTTGGCGCGAAATAAAGCTTTGCTTGACCTTCGCTTTGTGTCAGTCTCGCTCCTTTAATCACGGACCCATTATTAGGGCATAACAGGGCCTACATCAAAATTGAAAGCTTCTGCACCACAAAGGAAACAAGCAACAAAACTGAGAGACAACCTACTGAATGGGAGAGGATATTTGCAAGTGACCTATCCATAAAAGGGTCAGTGTCCAAAATGCATAAGGAATTATATACAATTCAATGCCACAAACTCCCTCCCCAAATAATCCAGTTAAAAATGGGCCAAACACATGAACAGATTTCACTTCTCCAAAGAAGACCTGCACATGGCCAACAGATGCATGAAAAGGTGCTCAACATCATTCTTCCTCAGGGAAATGCAAATCAAAACCACAATGAGATATCACCCCAGACCTGTCAGAATGCCTAAAATTAAAACAAACAAACAAAAACCATAAGAAAGGAGTGTTGTCAAGGATGAAGTCCCAAGGATGTGGAAAAAAAGGAACCCTCGTGCATTGTTGGTGGGAATGCAAACTGCCATGGCCCCTGTGGAGAATGGCATGGAGGTTCTTCAAAAAGTTAAAAATAGAATTACCATATGATCCAGCAACTCCACTACTGGGTATTTACCCAAAGAATACAAAAACACGAATGCAAGAAGATGTATGCATCCCCCACCCCGTGTTTCTTGCAGCAGTATTTACAGTAGTCACATTATGGAAGCAGCCGGAGCTTCCCTTGATAGATGAATGGATAAAGATGTGGTATCTAAATACAATGGACTACTAGTCGGACATTAAAAGAAATGACGCCTTGCCGTTTGTAACAACGTAGACGAATCTAGTTAGTTCACTGCTCCGTGAAACAAACCAGTCAGAGAAGGAGAAATCCCGTATGATTTCACTCATATGCGGGATTTAAAAACAAAACAGACAGACTAGGAAAAAGAGAGACAAACCAGAAAGCTGGCAATTAACTACAGGGAACAAACTGATGGTTACCAGAGGGAAGCAAAGGGGGGTGGTGCTGAGATGAGTGAAGGGGATTAAACAAAAAACAATGATCACAATGAGCACTGAGCAATGTCTAAGATTGTTGAGTCACTGTTTTGTACACCTGAAACTAACAT
>NW_026751667.1:0-1508 GCF_022355385.1 Mustela nigripes
ACAAATATCATGGAGGACAAGGGGTGTTAGAGAGGAGAAGGGAGTTGGGGTAAATTGGAAGGGGAGATGAATCATGAGAGACTATGGACTCTGAAAAACAATCTGAGGGGTTTGAAGTGGCGGGGGGTGGTGGGAGGTTGGGGTACCAGGTGGTGGATATTATAGAGGGCACAGATTGCATGGAGCACTGGGTGTGGTGAAAAAATAATGCATACTGTTATGCTGAAATTAAAAAAAAATATATAGAGGTTCAAATCCCTTGAAAACAACAACCATATAGTGCTCAAATTTTAAACTCATTTAGCTGTTATTTTGGACTATAAGTGTTTAAGCATTAATTGAATAAATGACAAAGTTTGAATATTTGAAAAAAAAATCAATGCACGCAAATCAGTTGCATTTTTTTTTAACACCATAACAAGACAGAAGAAAGAGAAAAAGGAGTCAATCCCATTTACAATTGCATCCAAAACCATAAGATACCTAGGAATAAACCTAACCAAAGAGGCAAATAATCTATACTCAGAAAACTATGAAGTATTCATGAAAGAAATTGAGGAAGACACAAAGAAATGGAAAAATGTTCCATGCTTATGGATTGGAAGAACAAATATTGTGAAAATATCTTTGCTACCTAAAGCAATCTACACTTTACTGTAATCCCTATCAAAATCCTATCCATTTTTTCCCAAAGAAATGGAACAAATAATTCTAAAATTTACATGAAACCAGAAAAGTCCTGAATAGACAGAGGAATATTGAAAAAGAAAGTCAAAGTTGGTGGCATCACAATTCCAGACTTTAAGCTTTATTACAACGTTGTCATCCTCAAGACAGTATGGACAGATCAATGGAACAGAATAAGGATCCCAGAAACTCAACTCTATGGTCAACTAATCTTCAACGAAGCAGGAAATAATGTCCAATGGAAAAAAGACAGTTTCTTCAACAAATGATATTGGGAAAATTGGACAGCCACATGCATAAAAATGAAACTTGACCATTTCCATACACCACACACGAAAATAGACTCAAAATGGATGAAGGACCTCAATGTGAGAAAGGAATCCATAAAATCCTTGAGGATAACACAGGCAGCAACCTCTTCAACCACAGCCGCAGCAACTTCTTCTTAGGAACATGGCCAAAGGCAAGGGAAGCAAGGGCAAAAATGAACTACTGGGATTTCATCAAGATCAAAAACTTTTTTTTAAATTAAATTAATTTATTTATTTTCAGAAAAACAGTATTCATTATTTTTTCACCACACCCAGTGCTCCATGCAATCTGTGCCCTCTGGTACAGATTGTACCCACCACCTGGTACCCCAACCTCCCACCACCCCCCGCCACTTCAAACTCCTCAGATTGTTTTTCAGAGTTCATAGTCTCTCATGATTCATCTCCCCTTCCAATTTACCCCAACTCCCTTCTCCTCTCTAACACCCCTTGTCCTCCATGATATTTGTTATGCTCCACAAATAAGTGAAACCATATGATAATTGACTC
>NW_026751668.1:0-1508 GCF_022355385.1 Mustela nigripes
GGATTGCCAAATTTGTGGGCTTCGGGGCCAGGAGTGTGAGGATGGAAATCTGAGAACATAAGCTAGACTTGGGTTTCAGGGCGAGGGCGCGGCATGTACCCCCTGAAGATCTGAAGCAATATCTCATGCATCTGAAGTCAGAGCGAGGATCAGACGTTGGCTCAGCTTGGATTTTCTGTTCATGACGGCCCCTTCTTGAAGGGAGCGGATTCTTGAGAGTGTGGAGGTTTTCCCACGTTGGAGTGGTGGGATGCCCCCTCCAAGAATTCCTTCTGCGTGTAAATTGAGACCTGTTGGACAGCTCCAGGACATCCCATATGGATGAGTCCAGACCATGTTCGAGGGTTGATGCCTGGGAAGCCCGCCTCACATTCCAATTGTCTCCTAGGGACAAGACAGGTTAGATCTGATGGCTCTGCAGGAGCAACCGGGGTGGCTGAGTTGAAATGGACTTTCCTGAGGATGGGTCTAATGTGTGTTTGTGTCCATGAGGGCCTTGGAATGGGGCGGTGGCACCGGGACCCTGAAGTATTCTCCTAAGCTTTTGACATAGCTCCCATGCACAAGTTTCCTTGTGGAGACGAGGTTTGTTCTGATGGGTGCCTCGGGAAAACCCCAATTTTGGTATTGGAAACCAGGGTTTTGAGGAGACATTCCTGAAAACCAAAGCAATGTATCCGATTTTGGCCTAGGGTCCTGTCTGGTTCAATCTTCTTCTCTGGGGACATCCATCTAGGGTATGAGTGGAGGTAGTTGCTCAGCTGGTATCAGACTGACATTTTTTTGTCCCTGGCGACCTATTCCATTGGGATGGCCTCAGGGACTTTGGAGGGTTCTCCTAATTTGTACGATTTTGAACAATGGAATAGGCAGAATTCCCATGGATTGCATAGGCACAGTCCTAATGTGTGGCTCCAGGGTCCCCAGCCTGGATGTTGTGTGGCCCAGGACTTTGAGGACAGAATTCTGAAAACACAATCTCAGCTTGTGTTTGGGGACGTAGGTATGGCAGGCCCGATCTACAAAACATGAGAAGACATCTTGAGGACATGAAGATAGTGCTAGTCTGAGGCGCTTGCTCAGGCTTTTGTCTCTGGATTTTGTTTCCGCGATTGCCGTGGAATGTCGAGGAGGCCTCTTGGGCCATGGACGAATCTTGCTTTCTGTGGATTTGGCCCGATCCCAATTGTTTTTCGTCAACCTGTTGGATGGAGGTCTCCTTTCAGGGTTGTTACCTCAGGTGTCCCACCAAAAGCGGAATTCCAAACCAGAGCCCTGGGGAGGAGTGAAGGGACAACCCGAACTACGGTTAAAAATTGGGGCCTAGGGGCATGGCAAGCCCAATATGCTGTCTCTTTATCCAGCTACTGAGAGACCTTACCTGAGGACTGGGCTAAGTCTGAGGGTCACAATGTTAGTTTGCAACCAATGTGGCCCGTGAGCAATGGTGGGGCCTCATCGGACAAACAGGTTTCCACTACACTGAACGTTGGACAACAAGCCAACCA
>NW_026751669.1:0-1508 GCF_022355385.1 Mustela nigripes
GGTGAAGGATGAGTTGTGATTTCTGCATCACGTTCATCCCTAGATAGTGATTGGAGTTTAGGTTTAGGTTCTGAAACCCGAAAACCGAGGTTGGGAAGAGATGAAGACCTAAAGACCTGACGGGTCCTATGAGCTCAGTGTGCGGCCAGCTGTTGAGCATAGGTCTGGAGGTGTGGGCTCATGCTGTGTCAGACAGAGCATTAGACAGGGTAGAAAGTATATTTGGGGTGCAGTCGGTTGGCGTTCAGTTGATCCTCATTCGTGTTTCTAGGTAGCTCCAGAAGGCAACGTTTTTCTTCTGGAGGGCAGGCAGAGTGCTGCATTGTGGCCCCAGTATTGCCAAACTGTAGGGCTTTTGGGCCAGGGGTGTGAGGATGGTAGTCTGAGAACACAAGCTAGGCTTAGTTTTTGGGGTGAGGGCACAGAAGGCACACTCTGCAGAGCTGAATCAAGATCTCATGCGAATATCAGACGTTTGCTCAGGTTGGAGTTTCTGTCCATGATGGCCCCTTTATAAAGTGGAGCGTCTCAAGAGGCCATGTAGATTTTCCCACAATGGGAGTTGTGAGATGCACCAGACTGCAAAGATTCCTTCTGTGGGACACTTGAGACCTGTTGGATGGCTCTAGGATGTCCCATATGAAACGATTCCAGAGTAGGGTTCTAAGGATGGATACCTGGGCAGCCCACATCCCATTCTAGTTGTCTCCTAGCAACAAGGCAGGTTTGATCTGCAGGCCCTGCGGGAGAAACCAAGGGGGATGAGTTGACATGGACTCTCCCGAGGATAGATCATAATGTGGGTTTAAGTCCATGGAGACCTTGGAATGGGGCGCTTGATCCGGGGCCCTGAAAGATTCTCCTAAACAGAGGTTTTTATAGAGCTCCAAAGAGTACATTTCCTATGTGGAGACGTGATTTTTCTGATGAGTGCCTCAGTAATCCCCCATATGCTGGTATTGGAAACCAGGCCTCTGAGGAGAGATTACTGGAAACAAAAGCAATGGATCTGATTAGGGCCTAAGTGCCTGTCCAGTTCAATCTTATTCTATGGGGATATCTGTCTCTGGGTATGAGTGCAGGTAGTTTCCTAACTTGTGAAAGATCATCCCTGTTTGTCCTGGGCAGCCAACACTATTGGGATGGCCTCAGGGAGTTTGGAGGTTTCTCCTAATATATAGGGTTGTGGCCAATGGAAATGGCAGAATTCCCCTGGAGAGGGAAGCCAGAGTCCTGAGGTGTGGCTCCAGGGGCCCCAGCTTGGATGGTGTGTGGGCCAGGACTGTGGGGACAGAAGTCTGAAAACACAAACTCAGCTTAGGTTTGGGGATGTATGTATGAAGGCTCGATCTACAGACCATGAGAATTTTCCGGGCTATGAACAAAGGGCGAGTATGTGGCGCTTGCTCAGGCTTTTGTCTCTGGATTTTGTGCCTACGGTGGCCGTGGAATGTCGGGGTCTCCTCTAGGGCCATGGACAAGTCTTTCTCTGGTGATTTGGCCTGATC
>NW_026751670.1:0-1508 GCF_022355385.1 Mustela nigripes
CCTCTGGGTTCTGCCCCAACACAAAGACAGGGAAATTCACTTACATTTTCAGCACCAATTTCTTCTCAACCTTCAAGAAGAAAAATAAGTAACTCTCCTTGTACTGCTGTCTTGTAAAGAACTCAACAGCACAGCTTTCAATGCCAGATTCATTGTGTGAGCAGAGCTCAGAATCTTGGAAGAGGGAGCACAAAACAAAGAGTAAGGGTTGAACTGGGATTGGTGAGACAAAACTGACTCACATCTAGTTTTAAGGCCCTTTCCCACAAATCCCTGGAATGCCTCCAGCACAGTTCTATTTCCCAGGTCATCTAACCATCCTTCACTCCTTCCAGCCCAGCTGCCCTGGTCCAGGCTTCTCTCCATTAGGCAGCCTGGGAGCTTCTGAATGGGGCAATATTCTCAATTCTCACTTGTTGTGAACACGCCTGTGAAAACCTAGGATCTGCTCCTCTCTCCGAACTACACTCTGCTCAAAACTCACTCAAGAGGTGCCTGGGTGGTTTGGTTGGTTAAGCAAACGACTCGATCTCAGCTCAGGTCTTGATCTCAGGGTCATGAGCTCAGCCCTGCAGTGAGCCTACTTAAAAACAAAAAAGAGAGAGAGAGAGAGAGAAAGAAAAAGAAAAAATAAAAAACCTCAAATAGTTGTAGGATTCTCTCCAACTAACATATACTTAGAGACTCCTCCTTCTTACTTCCCAAGATGTGCTTTTCTAACGTAGATGAGAAAGACACCTGAGGGGCAAATTCATTTTAGCTGGAATTGTCACCCAGGCCCAGAGTTCCAATGTATTTGTTATTCCATAGACTCTCAGGTCAGACCTTCTATAAATTCAAATCAAGACTGCTGACAACTGTTACAAACCTAACTTGGATACAATTATACGGTCTCTATTAGAGGCTTTGAAGACATCTAGAAATCCCATACACAGAGCTACTACATGGTTAAGATTCAAACGTTCAGATCGTTTATCTGCTAGTGTTGTGACATAGGGTACATAATAATAGCATGGGTGAAATGAGAAGAGTGGAGAGAAAGGAGCTGATCTGAGAAAAGGACCAAGAACATGAATGAGTCTTTTTTTTTTTTTTAACACAAATGAGTCTTAAATGAATTTTGCTAAGTGAAATAAGCCAAACTCAGGAGATAAATATTATATAATGCCGTTGACATTCTGAAAAGGGTAAAATTGTAAAACATAGACCAAAGGGTTGGGTGAAAAAGGCAGGGTTGAGTAATGACCACGGGGAATGAATTAGATTATCCATGAGCCCGTACTGACATAAACAAATGATGGAATAAATAAATGAGGAAAATGAAAATCTTTCCTTTACAGAAGAATCCCGATAAACATATAAGTAAAACAGAAAAATCTCCTTTTAGAACACCACAGTAAAAGTGGTTGCAGGCAAGACCCAACAATGAAAGCGAAAATTAGTGGCCAAAACTATAAATATAAACAGGATACCTGGGTAGCCTCAGAGTTTCTCCTCAAATTTACTAA
>NW_026751671.1:0-1508 GCF_022355385.1 Mustela nigripes
CTCTCCCCTCCCTCCTGCACTGTTAGTCCCCTCATCCCCAGCAACTCAAGATGTTTTGATATGTCTTAAATACACAAAGACAAATGTCTTTGATATGTCTTAGATATGTCTTATGTCTTTGATACGTCTTGATATGTCTTAAATACCCAAACAACAAATGAAATTTGTTGCCACAAATTTTCTTTTAGAAATAACTACCAAGTGCCTGCTTTGGGCTAGCCCCCTGCCAGTGTTTCTCTGCCCTCAGGAAGGGGAGGAATGAGTGTGCATGGATATAAAGAGCTGACCACAGTGTTGGGGCACACACAGACTGGACCCTGCCAGCTGAGGGTCAAGGTCAAGGATAGCTTCCTAAGGAGCACTACCCAGGTCTTCCTTACTGGAATCTACGTAAACACAGAAAGGGGGTTGGAGGAAACCTGGGCTTGGGGCGGAGGTGGTGGTGGGGGGAGGGCGTCTCTCAGCCTCCTTGCTTCTATTAGTTATTACCAGGAGTAAAAATCCTGATCCGTTTTAAAAAAGAAATGACTGTTCTACTGCTTCAGGAATGTCAGGAGAGAGACTGGGATCTGCCAGCACGCAGAGAGGCAGGAAAATTAGATCTTCCATCTCTGGGACTTAAGAAATGAAGGGGAAGGGGAAGCGAGAACCATCCTCAAGTCTAATTCTCCATCAACCACCCCGCTTCCTGCACAGCTCACAGGGGAGGCAGCAGAACAGGGCCACCTCTGTGCGGGTGGGCTGGGGCTTCACTCTCACTGCCCGAGGTGCAGCAGGGAGTGATGCTCTGCCTCCCCAAAGTTAAAGTATGGCCTGTGCGGAGATGCCGGGTCCCTCATGAGTAGTATGGTGCCAGAGCACTGGTATGCATCCCAACAGGCTTATATTTTTAGCCTTCTGGGGAGTCCCAAAAAATAAGAGCTATATATATATATATATATATATATATATATATATATATATATATATTTTAACATTTCATCCAATTATTCAGAAATAAAAGAATCCTTTAAATATATATATATATATAAACTGCATAGTAAAAAAAATTACAGTTAAAGTATAAAATGCTTTTTTCAAATTATTTTTATATCCCTTCCTCCCCACCACACACACAGAGGTGGTGGTGAGGAGTTTCAATGGATTACCACAATTGGGTTGCATCGGTTTCCAGCTTGTGAAAACCAATGTCAACCCAGGAGCATTGTTTCTGTGGGAAATTTTGTCTAGGTTTCCAAAGAAGCATTGTGCAGGCAGACCCTTGAAACACGGCCCATTCGGGCAGAAGGCTGCTTGTGTATAAAAATTAGCAACTGTTGGTGAAAAGGCTTTGCAGACTGCAAAGTCCTCTATGGAGTCCATTATGACTGTTTCCTTGGCTGTGTATGTATTAGGAGGGAGAAGTTGTCGTGGTCATAATGGCTGACCTCACTCAGAATTCCAGGTGTTGCCACACGTCCCCAGGCAGAGCCAGGCTTGTCCAACAGGTGTCAGAAGGTAGGGGACAG
>NW_026751672.1:0-1507 GCF_022355385.1 Mustela nigripes
ACATCCAATAACAAACTGGAAGTTAGATTAATTCATGCAAAGAATGTTATTTATTTCATTTTGCTGCATTTTTCAAAGATGTTTTTGCTTTGTTCTGTTTTGTCTTTCATGCTTGGTGAACACAATATACTGCTTCACCCACAAGTAAGTACCTTCACAGAAGAAGGAATTCACTTTATTTTAGACTTCATCTACTGTTGGGATTTCATTCTCAAAATTGTCCTTTATTTATTTTCCCGCATTGCTGACCTACTTCAGAAATATTGTATTATTCCCTGAACCTTGTATCGTACCTAAATATCACTGTTGGGAATATATGCTCCAACTAGTGAATGTATTACTTTCCAGAGCAAACATTTTATTTCTATATTTATATGAATAAAATTGTGGGCAAGTATGAAAGTTTGTAAAATAGTCTCTAAAAAATTCCTCTTGTAAGTTTATTTACTTGAATATTCAATTCGTTTTTATTTAATTTAATTAATTTATTTATTTGACAGAGAGATCACAAGTAGGCAGAGAGGCAGGCAGAGAGAGAGAGAGGAAGGGAAACAGGCTCCCTGCTGAGCAGAGAGCCTGATGCGGGGCTGGATCCCAGGGTCCTGGGATCATGACCTGAGCCGAAGGCAGAGACTTTAATCCACTAAGCCACACAGGCGCCTCTGAATATTCAATTCTTATTACACAATTTAAACTTTACAGAAATGATTTGATTATCATTACACATGTTACTAAAAGACTATGTGAAAAAAATTGAAGAAAATTACAACATATTTTGCAAACACATTTTTTTTTAAGATTTTATTTTATTTATTTGACAGAGAGAGAGATCACAAGTAGGAAGAGAGAGAGGAGGAAGCGGGCTCCCTGCAAGGAGCCTGATACGGGGGCTCAATCCCAGGACCCTGAGATCATGACCAGAGCGAAAGGCAGAGGCTTAACCCACTGAGCCATCCAGGTGCCCTGCAAACACATTTTTTTTTTAAATTTTTTTTAAAATATTTTATTTATTTATTTGACAGAGAGAGATCACAAGTAGGCAGAGAGGCAGGCAGAGAGAGAGAAGGAAGCAGGCTCCCCGCTGAGCACAGAGCCCGACGCGGGGCTCGATCCCAGGACCCTGAGATCACGACCTGAGCCGAAGGCAGCGGCTTAACCCACTGAGCCACCCAGGTGCCCTGAAAACACCTTTTTTGAAGGAATTTTTCAGGGTTGACCCTGGGATGATGAATTGGGATATTTTGTAAATTATATCACTGTCAATAATTTGGGTTGCACTTAGAGTCTAAATTTTGCAGTAATGTTTATGTAACATACTGTGACTTATCTCTTTGTCAAACCATTTTCAAGATTTGGTATTAAGCATACAAGCTTATGCTACTTGGGTTTAAAACCTATTCTAAAAATGTTACACAATTTATTTCTTTACTTTTTACAGCTTATGGGGTGGGGTAGGGCTTACTTATGGCAATCCTCATTTTACTGGACCCAGAGTTTAAAGGACTTT
>NW_026751673.1:0-1507 GCF_022355385.1 Mustela nigripes
AAGGACTCACGCTGAGGGTCACAATGCGTGTTTATGCCCTCGTCGCACTCAAGAATGGGCGGGGCCTAAGGGTGAATGATGGTTTCACCTACACTGAACGCTGGACAA
Organism: Mustela nigripes; assembly: GCF_022355385.1. Classification (NCBI taxonomy): domain Eukaryota; kingdom Metazoa; phylum Chordata; class Mammalia; order Carnivora; family Mustelidae; genus Mustela; species Mustela nigripes. The sequence goes on from NW_026751673.1 coordinate 109, forward strand.
CATGCCAACCAGAAGGTTTCTTGCCATGGGTAAGGAAGAGTTCTGATTTCTGCATCACAGTCACCCCTGGGCAGTGATTGGAGATAAGGTCTAGGTTCTGATGCCTGAAAACTGAGGTAGGGAAGAGATGATGACATAAGGCCATGGCGGGTCTGATGTGCTCTGTGTGCGGTCAGCTGTCTGGGTGTTGGTCACGAGGTCCGGGCTCAGGTTGTCAGACAGTGCATTAGTGCCCAGGTTAGACTATATATTTTGAGTGCATGAGTGCCAAGTAGGTTCTTATCTGAAGAACTCTTCACGATATGAAGAATGAGCAAGTCTCAGGCGCGTGCTCAGGCTTTTGTCTCTAGATTTTGTATCAGGGATGGCCGTGGAATGGGGGAGGCCTTGGCCATGGACGAATCTTCTCTGTGGATTTGGCCCGATCCCAATTGTTTTTCGTCAATCTTTGGGATTGGAGGACTCCTTTCATGTTTGTTACCTCAGGTGTCCCACCAAAAGAGGAATTCCAAAGCAGAGCCATGGGGAAGAGTGAAGGGACAACCCGAACTATGGTTAAAAATTGGGCCTAGGGGCATGGCAAGCCCAATATGCTGTCTCTCCATCCAGGCACCGAGAGGACTTACCTGAGGACTGGGCCAAGGCTGAGGGTCACAATGTGTGTTTGTGACGAATGTGGCCCGCAAGCATGGGTGGGCCTCATGGGCCACACTGGTTTCAACTACACTGAAACGTGGAAAACATGCCAACCACAAGGTTTCTTGCCATCGGGAAAGAGATTTGATTTTTGCATCATTTTCAAACCAGGGCCATGATTGGAGATAAGGTCTAGGTTCTGAAGCCTGAAAAGCGAGGTTGAGAAGAGGTGACGACCTAAGGCCATGGAGGGTCCGATGTGCTCAGTGAGCTGCCAGGTGTCTGGGTGGGGACAGGAGGTCCAGGCTCAGGCTGTGTCAGAAAGAGCATTAGTGCCCAGGTCAGCCTATATATTTGGGGTACAGCCGAAAGGCGTGCAGGTTGATAATCATTTGGGGTTTCTGGGTAGCCCAGAGGGCAATGTTTTCCTTCTGGAGGGTAGGCAGAGTGCTGCATTGTAGTTCTGGATTGCCAAACTGGAGGGCTTGTGGGCCGTAGTCTGAGGACGGAAGTCTGAGAAACCAAGCTAGGCCCAGGTTTCTGGGTGAGGATATGGCAGGCACAATCTACAGTTCTGAATTGAGATCTCGTGCATCTGAAGTCAGGGCGAGGATCAGACCATCACTCAGATTGGACATTCTGTCCCTGATGGCCCCTACTTGAAGGACGGTGTGGTCACGAGGCCATGGGGGTTTTCGCATGATGGAGGTTCTGAGAAGCTCCCAACTGCAAAGATTCTTCTGCAGGACAACTGAGACCTGCA
>NW_026751674.1:0-1507 GCF_022355385.1 Mustela nigripes
TCTGTTCCACTGAGGGACATTGCTCCAGAGGCTAAACCGGGGCGAAGCCCACATGGGGTCAGCGTGGCCTCAGGTCCCGCAGGGTCACAGAAGGATCAGGGTTGTCTGAGTGTCGCAGAGCTTGCGGGTATTGGAATGGGAAAACCGGCTACAGAGACAGAGCCGACAGTAAGCTCGCAGCTCGGGGTTACCTTGAACCAGTCCCAGGCTCGGTGAGCTCGGAGCGCAGCCAGAGGTCAGGCAGACGGGAGTTACTGGGCGCTGTTCTCTGAGGGCGCACTGAGGAGTGGGGCTCCCGGCTCTCGGCTCCTCCAGGCCGGAGACCAGGAGGCCGTCATTTGTATTCCCATCCTCCGGAACTCTACGGAAAGCGCTCAGAGAACAAAAGCTCCTGAAAGCAAAGCCAAGCGGATTACTCAGCGCAGCCCCTGGTAAGGACAGTGCAATTCAGCCTGGGACAAAGACACTTGAGAATCACTACATCAGGCCCCTCCCCCAGAAGATCAACAAGAAATCTAGCCACGACCAAGTTCACCTACCAAGGAGTGCGGTTTCAATACCAAGGAGAGCAGCAGAATTCCAGAGGAGGAGAAAGCAAAGCACGGAGCTCATGGCTTTCTTCCTGTGATTTTTTAGTCTTGCAGTTAATTTGATTGTTTCCTTTTTCATTTTTTTTCTCTTCTTCTGCTAAAATTTTTCTTAACTTTTACCCTTTCCTTTTTTAACATTTTTTAACTAGTTTATCTAATATATATATTTTTTCTTTTTCATAATTTTCTTTATTCGTTTTCTTTTTTAATTTTTTTCTTTTTCTTTCTTTCTTTCTTTTTGAACCTCTTTTTATCCCCTTTCACCTCCCTCACGATTTGGGATCTCTTCTGATTTGTTTAAAGCATATTTTCCTGGGGTTGTTGCCACCCTTTTAGTATTTTACTTGCTCCTTCATATACTCTTATCGGGACAAAATGACAAAGCGGAAAAATTCACCACAAAAGAAAGAACAAGAGGCAGTACCAAAGGCTAGGGACCTAATCAATACAGACATTGGTAATAGGTCAGATCTAGAGTTCAGAATGACAATTCTCAAGGTTCAGGCCGGGCTCGAAAAAGGCATGGAAGATATTAGAGAAACCCTCTCGGGAGATATAAAAGCCCTTTCTGGAGAAATAAAAGAACTAAAATCTAACCAAGTTGAAATTAAAAAAGCTATTAATGAGGTGCAATAAAAAATGGAGGCCCTCACTGCTAGGATAAATGACGCAGAAGAAAGAATTAGCTATATAGAAGACCAAATGACAGACAATAAAGAAGCTGAGCAAAAGAGGGACAAACAGCTACTGGACCATGAGGGGAGAATTCGAGAGATAAGTGACACCATAAGACGAAACAACATTAGAATAATTGGGATTCCAGAAGAAGAAGAACGAGAGAGGGGAGCAGAAGGTATACTGGAGAGAATTATTGGGGAGAATTTCCCCAATATGGCAAAGGGAACAAGCATCAAAAT
>NW_026751675.1:0-1507 GCF_022355385.1 Mustela nigripes
CTTTCGCCTTGATAAGTTGAATCTTTCATGCTTCTTGGGGGGCAACAGCTCACACAGCTAACCATGATAACTTTTACATAATTGTGTATCTATAATTCCTTAAATGAGGGAAAGAGTGAATGACTTTTTAACCCATTACGGGTTTCTTTCTCTGGGCTCTTTTCCTCTAACTTTTCCTGTTTCCTAAAAGGGAATACCATGCCAAGATTCGTAAGTCTTTTCTCTTGCATTTTTTTTTTTTCATTATGTACTTTTTCCTGGTAAAGTATCTTGATTGGTAGTCAGGACAAATTCTTTAGTATAAAAGAGGTGTAAAAGAGGTGCTGATGTAGAGACAAATACACACAGCCCCAAGTATGCAGCCTGAGTGCAGACTGATTCAACATTGAAGTGCTCCATGTCTATAAAATTAGCTCATTAGAAGGCTTTTATCTTGAGGCTATAATACCTCTAATTAGCATAACTTTGAAGTCTTCCTTCTATGAAGCTGCCCAAGTAAGTGATTCTCAGTCTTTGCATGTCATCTTTCAGCCATGGCTTTGTTAAAGCAAGCTGACTTAAGCTTAGTCATAATTACAAAACTTCTGGTGGGTATAGCAAGAAACTTTGATATTTCTACTTTACTGTCAGAAGCAACTGAGGGAAGATGAGCTCATTTATGAGAGATTGAATGTCAATGGCCATTACAAGCTGCTACCACTAGTGTTCTCTGAATATCCCAATTCACTTGGCACTGGGAGTGATGGAATTAATTTTAAGGGAGTCCACTTTTTGAGAGAAACCTGTAGCTAGTACATGGGCTTGACTGTTTCTGAATTCAGGACATAGATATTCCTACATGTAAACATTCAATCAGGAACCTTGGAGCAAGTTTGGGGCAAGTTTGTCCTGGGACTTCTGCCTCTGCTTCTGTCTACATGATCTTAACCCTGAGCACTCAGAGAATGTTCTCTATAGTGACAGTCGCTCATTGGAGGTGGAGAGTTGCAAAAATTTAAAGTAGCTGCAAAGACTAAAGCCAGGAATAGTTTCCTTGCTTATCTCCTGTCATTCTTAGGGCCAAAACAGCTAACCTCGATGAGAAACACCAGACTCCCCCATCTTGGTATCCATCCATTGCTAGAGCATAGAACACATTTTCGTATAGAAATATAATAAATGATGTATGCATGGTTAGAACGATGCAGTTATTGCTTGTCTTAGCTTGAAATCAGGTCCTTTGTGGATGAGACTGGACTCAAGCCTTCAGAGTGACAAGACTATACCAACTTAAAATAAAAAATTGTTGGTATAATTCACTTATGCAAACCTAAATCAGGATCTGGTCAAAACATGAATGTAAGTTCCCAGCTAACTCTCATTACTGGCAGTACTGGAATTACCCAACCATGCAGTTCTGTGCCAAACTAAAACTTAATATTTAGAACTGGAAATGATTGCCTGAACATTACTTACCAAGATTAGAGTAAGTATTGAACTCATTTCAGCATTTAATGCAAGAGCTAGA
>NW_026751676.1:0-1507 GCF_022355385.1 Mustela nigripes
CGAATGTACCCAAATTAGATAGTCTAACCTGGCCACTAATACACTGTCTGATACAGCGTGAGCCCGGACGTCCTGACCAAAACCGAGACAGCTGACCGCACACTGAGAACATCACACCCGCCATGGTGTGTTTGCCACCTATGTGGCCCGCGAGCAATGGTGGGGCCTCATCGGACACACATGTTTCCACTACACTGAACATTATAAAACAAGCCTACCACAAGTTTTCTTGCCATCGGGAAGGAGTTCTGATTTCTGCATCATTTTCTAAAATGGGCAGTGATTGGAGATAAGGTCTAGGTTCTAAATCTTGAAAACCGAGGCTGGGAAGAGATAACGACCTAAGGCAATGGCTGATCCGATGTGCTCAGTGAGCGGCCAGCTGTATGGGTGAGCCAGGAGGTCTAGGCTAAGCCTCTGTCAGAAAGGGCATTATTGCCCAGGTCAGCCTATATATTTTGGGTACAGCCAAGTGGCGTGCAGGTTGATCTTCATTTGGGGTTTCTGTGTAGCCCCAGAAGGCAATGTTTTTCTTCTGGAGGGCAGGCAGAGTGCTGCATTATAATTGTGGATTGCCAAACTGGAGGGCTTGTGGGCCATTAGTCTGAGGATGGAAGTCTGAGGACACAAGCTAGGCTTACGTTACTGGTGAGGTCATGGCAGGCACAATCTACAGACCTGAACCGAGATCTCGTGCATCTGAAGTCAGGGTGAGGATCAGACGATCACTCAGGTTGGACCTTATGTCCCTGAGGGCCCCTTCATGAAGGGGGGTTATCACGAGGCCATGGGTGTTTTCTCACGATGGGAGTTGTGAGAAGCTCCCAACTTCAAAGATTCTTCTGCAGGACAAAGAGACCTGTTGGATGGCTCCAGGCCAATGATACCGAGCAGATTTTAAGGAATGATGGCAGGGTAGGCCACCTCGCATTTCAATTGTCTCCTAGCAACAAGACAAGTTAGACCTGCTGGATCTCGCGGAGCAACCGAATACGCTCAGTTGAAATGGACTCTCCTGTGGATGGGTCCTAATGTGTTTTTGTGTCTATGGAGACTTTGGAATGAAGCGGTGGCACTGGGGCCCTGAAGGGTTCTCCTAAACAGAGGCATTGACACAGCTCCCACGTGCAAGTTTCCCATGTGTAGATGAGTTTTGTACTAAAGGGTGAGTCAAGAAACAGCCATATGCTGGTATTGTCCAAGGTTCAGTGTAGTTGAAACCAGTGTGGCCCATGAGGCCCCGCCCACTTGCGGGCCACATTGGTCACAAACACACATTGTGACCCTAAGCCTTAGCCCAGTCCTCAGGTAAGGCCTGTCAGTGGCTGGATGAAGAGACAGCATATTGGGCTTGCCATGCCCCTAGGCCCCAATTTTTAACCATAGTTCGGGTTGTCCCTTCACTCTTCCACAGGGCTCTGCTTTGGAATTCCGCTTTTGGTGGGACACATGAGGTAACAACCCTGAAAGGAGTACTCCATCCAACAGATTGACGAAAAACAATTGG
>NW_026751677.1:0-1507 GCF_022355385.1 Mustela nigripes
ATCTCTCCTCAGAGGCCTGGTTTCCAATATTAGCATATGGGGATTTCTTGAGGCAGCAATCAGAACAAATCTCTTCTCCACATGGGAAAATTATGCTTTGAAGATGTCTCAAAACCTCCAGTTAGGAGAATCCTTCAGGGCCTGTGTGCCACTGCCCCATTACAAGGTCTCCATAGACACAAAAACACATTAGGACCCATCCACATTAGAGTCCATTTCAACTGAGCGTATTCAGTTGCTCCACGAGATCCAGCAGATCTAACTTGTCTTGTTGCTAGGAGACAATTGGAATGTGAGGTGGCCTACCCCACCATCCATCCTTAAAACCATGTTCGGAATCGTTGGCCTGGAGCCAACCAACATGTCTCAATTTTCCTGCAGAAGAATCTTTGAAGTTGGGATCTTCTCTGAACTCACATCGTTAGAGAACTCCCATGGCCACATGATACGCCCCCCTTCATAAAGGGGCCATCAGGGACATAAGGTCCAACCTGAGCGATCGTCTGATCCTCACCCTGACTTCAGACGCACGAGATCTCGGTTCAGGTCTGTAGATGGTGCCTGCCATGTCCTCACCCAGAAACCTAAGCCTTGCTTGTGTCCTCAGACTTCTCCACAGACTACTGGCTCACAAGCCCTCCAGTTTGGCTATCCAGAACTATAATGCAGCACTCTACCTGCCCTGCAGAAGGAATACATTGCCCTCTGGGGCTACCTAGAAACCCGAAATGAAGATCAAATGCACGACACTTGGCTATACCCAAAATATATAGGATGACCTGGGCAATAATGCCCTTTCTAACACAGACTGAGACTGGACCTCCTGGGCCCACCCAGACAGCTGTCTACAAACTGAGAACTGTAGACCCCCATGGTCTTAGGTCGTTATCCCTTCCCAACCTCAGTTTACAGGCTTCAGAACCTAGACCTTATCTCAATCACTGCCCAGGTTTGAAAATGATGCAGAAATCAGAACTCCTTCCCGATGGCAGGAAAACTTGTGGTTGGCTTGTTGTCCACCGTTCAGTGTAGAGGAAACCAGTGTGTCCCTTGAGGCCCCGCCATTGCTCGCGGTCCAGTTAGGTAGCCAACACATATTGTGACACTCAGCCTTAGCCCAGTCCTCAGGTAAGGCCTCTCAGTGGCTGGATGAAGAGACAGCATATTGGGCTTGCCATGCACCTAGGCCCCAATTTTTAACCATAGTTCGTGTTGTCCCTTCACTCTTTCACAGGGCTCTGCTTTGGAATTCTTCTATTTGTGGGACACCTGATGTAACAACCCTGAAAGGAGTCCTCCATCCAAAGATTGAGGAAAAACAATTGGGTTCGGGCCAAATCCACAGAGAGCAAGATTCGTCCATGGCCCATGAGGCCTCCTTGACATTCCACGGCCATCGCTGATACAAAATCCAGAGACAAAAGCCTGAGCAAGTGCCTCAGACTCGCACTATCTTCATATCCTGAAGATGTCTTCTCATGGTTTGTAGATCGGGCCTGCCATACCG
>NW_026751678.1:0-1507 GCF_022355385.1 Mustela nigripes
ATCAGAACAAATCTCATCTACACATGGGAAACATGCACGAGGGAGCTATGTGAAAGCCTCTCTTTAGGAGAACCCTTCAGGGCCCCAGTGCCACCGCTTCACACCAATGTCTCCATAGACACAAAATCATATTAGGACACATCCACGGGAGAGTCCATTTCAACTCAGCCTCCTCGGTTGCTCCCCCAGATCCAACAGATCTAAACTGTCTTGGTGCTTGGAGACAATTGGAATGCGAGGTGGGCTACCAAGCCATCCATCCTTAGAACCCTGCTCGGAACCGTTTTACTGGGGCCAACCAACAGGTCTCAATTGTCCTGCAGAAGAATCTTTGCAGTTGGGAGCTTCTCACAACTCCCATCGTGGGAAAACCCCTATGGACTCGTGATCCACCCCCCTTTCACGTAGGGGCCATCAGGGACAGAATGTGCAACCTGAGCGATCATCTGATCCTCGCCCTGACTTCAGATGCACGAGATCTCAATTCATGTCTGTTGATTGTGCCTGCCATGTCCTCACCCAGAAACCGAGGCCTAGCTTGGATTCTCAGACCGCCGTCCTCAGACTACTGGCCCACAAGCCCTCCAGTTTGGCAATAAGAACTACATTGCAGCACTCTGCCTGCCCTCCAGAAGAAAAACATTGCCCTCTGGGGCTACCCAGAAACCCCAAATGAGGATCAACAGGGCACACCATTTGCCTCTACCCCAAATATATAGGCTGACTTGGGCACTAATGCCCTTTCTGACACAGCCTGATCCTAGACTTCCTGGCCCCACCCAGACAGTTGGCCGCACACTGAGCACATCGGACCCGCCATGTCCTTAGGTCGTCATCTTTCTCAACCTCGGTTTTCAGGCTTCAGAACCTAGACCTTATCTCCAATCACTGCCCGGGTTTGAAAATGATGCAGAAATCAGAACTCTTTCCCCATGGCAAGAAACCTTGTGGTTGGCATGTTGTCCAAGGTTCAGTGTAGTTGAAACCAGTGTGGCCCATGATTCGCCACCCATGATTGCGGGCCACATTGGTCACAAACTCACATTGTGACCCTCAGCCTTAGCCCAGTCCTCAGGTAAGGCCTCTCAGTGGCTGGATGGAGAGACAGCATATTGGGCTTGCCATGCCCCTACGCCTCAATTTTTAACCATAGTTCGGGTTGTCCCTTCAGTCTTCCCTAGGGCTCTGCTTTGGAATTCCTCTTTTGCTGGGACACCTGAGGTAAAAAACCTGAAAGGAGTCCTCCCATCCCACAGATTGACGAAAAACAATTGGGATCAGGCCAAGTCCGCAGAGAGCAATATCTGTCCATGGCACATGAGGCCTCTCCAACATTCCACGGCCATCGCTGATACAAAATCCAGAGACAAAAGACTGAGCACGTGCCTCAGACTCGCTCATTCTTCATATCCTGATGAGTTCTTCAGATAAGAACCTACACGGCACTCGAATGTACCCAAAATATATAGTCTAACCTGGGCACTAATGCACTGTCTGACAACCTAAG
>NW_026751679.1:0-1507 GCF_022355385.1 Mustela nigripes
GCTAGAATTTGGAAGAAACTCTGAGTAGAGTTATAAAATAGTGTTTTAGAGGTCATTTAGGAGAGAAAGAAGCAAAAAGTCCTGGTCAAAGCATAAAATTTATCTGGATAAGATTCAGGCAAGAATCATCCATGGATGTTGAAACCAGTGGGTTAAAGAAACAGATATTTACATAGTCCAAGTATCTCCCTACAAATTACTTATTAATTACAAGAGAAAAATTGCAACTTGACAGTAGAGAAATCTGACAAACATCCTCTTACCCAGTGATCATCACCAGTTACCACGACCAAGTTAAAGTGATGGGTAAGTTAACCAGTGGTGGGGTAGAGCAGCATCACATGGCTTGTAACACAATGTTTTGAGAAACACACATCACATCCAGGCAAAAAGGCAAAACCTGCATCTAATCAGGAGGAAACACCAGACAAACTGAAATCAGGAGACACTTTGTATTACAATTATTCTGTACTTTCCAACTTTTCAAAAGTATCAAGGTCATGAAAGACAGACTGAGGAACTGTTCTAGATTAAAAAACCCAAAACCAAAAACCCAACAACTAAAAAGACATAACAACTTAATGTACATGTGATCCTGGATTGAATATTGGAGTATAAAAAAGTAATATTTTTCTGTTGTTATAAAAGGCATCCCTGAATCCACTGGCAAAATTTGAATAAAGTCTGTAGATTAGATAATATTGTATCCATGCTAATTTCCTGGTTTTGACAATTGTACTATGGTTATATAAGAGAGTGTCCTTGTTTTAAGGAAATATGTACTGAAGTATTTAAGGATATGAAATATCACTTCTGCAACTTACTCTCAAACAGTTCAGAAAGAAATAACAATTTCATCTTATACACGTACAGAGAGAGAAAGACTAAGACAGAGACAGAGACAGACAACAAATGAGGTCAAGAATTCACATTTAGGGAATCCAAGTGAAAGATACATAAGAATTCTTTGTATTATGCTTGTAACTTTGTAACTCTAACTCTGAAATTATTTCCAAATTAACAATGAAAAACTCCCTAGAGAAAGAAGCCAAACTAAAACAATTCATGAAATGGCCTGGGATCCAGCTTGGGGGCAGGGGAGTGGTGATTGGTAGGGAGATCTAGCTGTAGTTTTTTGAGACAATTAGGGAAACCCAGATATAGACAAAATATTAGGTGAAATTACATAATAACTGATCTTTCTCAGGTTTAGTGATGGCGGTGTGCTTATGTAGAATGATGTTCTCAGTCTTAGGAGATGTGCTGGAGTGACGATAGTAAAAGCTCCATGTGTGGAGAAGGTTCCATCGTTGCTCACAAGGCATAGTGGCAGCAGTCATACTCACCAATCTGTGGTGCTCCCCAATGCTCAATATTTCCTTTGTCCCTTAGTTGGGCACAGCATTTCTCTGCCGGTGACTGCCTTGATCCCCAGGGAACAAAAGCTCCTATTTGATTATTACTCTTTTAGATGGATTTTGAAGCAGGATTTTTTGGTTCTCATGAG
>NW_026751680.1:0-1507 GCF_022355385.1 Mustela nigripes
TTTACTATTTTGTTATTTGAGTATAGTTGATATTCAGTGTTACATTGGTTTCAGGTTTTCAATATCTCCATACATTATTCTATGATCACTACAAATATAGCCACCATCTCTCACCATATAACACTATTATAATATCATTGACTATATTCTTTATACTGTCCCAGATCTCTTTTTAAAATCTCTGATTTTTATGTTATCTGTTATTCCAAATTTCGACCATCATTTTACTTGGTTACTTTAATAAAATACGCCTGATTACACACGCTTTGCTGAAAACCATAGCATTTGATTTATAGTAGTCTTCTTCTTCTTCTTTTTTTTTTAATTAACATATAATGTATTATTATCCCCAGGGGTATAGGTCTGTGAATCGCCAGGTTTACAACTTCACAGTACTCACCACAGCACATACCGTCCCCAATGTTCATAACCCCACAACCCTCTCCCTACCGCCCCCCCCCCCCCCCCCGGCAACTCTCAGTTTGTTTGTGAGATTAAGAGTCTCTTATGGGTTGTCTCCCTCCCGATCCCATCTTGTTTCATTTACTCTTTTCCTATCCCCCAAACCCCCCATATTGCACCACCATATCAGGGAGATTATACGATAGTGTCTTTCTCTGGTTGACTTATTTTGCTAAGCATAATACCCTCTAGTTCCATCCATGTCATCGCAAATGGCAAGATTTCATTTCTTTTGATGGCTGCATAGTATTCCATCGTATATATATACATATATATATATACATCGTATATATATATGTATACATATATATATATACATATATATATGTATATACATATATAAATATATACCATTCATTTGTTGATGGACATCTAGGTTCTTTCCATAGTTTGGCTATTGTGGATATTGCTGCTATATACATTTGGTGCACGTGCCCCTTTGGATCATATAGTAGTCTTCTTTACCTCTATCGGAACCCCAGGAAGCTTTATTTATTTATTTACTCACATAAACAGATGATCCAACACAACGTTTTTTGATGTTCAAATGTATTATAATGTCTTACCGCTTAACACTATGCTTACTGCTCTCTTTCACTGTCTGACTAAATCCTCATCATCACTATGCCATTTAATCAGAAAGAACATTTGAACTCAGAGTTCTCTCCATATCAGGGAATGAAGACTCCACCCTTCTGTTTGTGCAGGTAAAATAAATGTTGATATTGTCTGTTCTGCACATACTCCATCCTGTTAACCAGAATATTCACCATCAAAATATATACAAAATAAAAACCATACCTCGGGGCGCCTGGGTGGCTCAGTGGGTTAAGCCTCTACCTTCGGCTCAGGTCTTGATCCCAGGGGCCTGGGATCGAGTCCCACATAGGGCTCTCTGCTCAGCAGGGAGCCTGCTTCTCCTCATCTCTCTCTCTGTCTGTCTGTCTGCCTATTTGTGATCTCTCTCTCTGTCAAATAAATAAATAAAATCTTTAAAAAAAAACCATACCTCACCACTTCTATTACCACCCAGCATGCTAAAAAC
>NW_026751681.1:0-1507 GCF_022355385.1 Mustela nigripes
ACGATGAGAGGAACTCTTCGGGATATAAAAAAGGGCGAGTGTGAGGCTCTTGCTCATGTTTTTCTCTCTGGACATCGTGTCACTCATAGTCTTGAAATTTCCGCGTGACTTCATGGGAAAAGGACGAGTCTTACTCTCTGGGGGTTTGGCCTCGTCCATAGAGTTTGGGGTCATTCTGTGGGATGGAAGAAATCAGTTGTTCTGTTTTGTTTTGTTTTTCAAACTCAGGTGTCTCACCAAATGAGGGATTCCAGAGTAGAGCCTTGGGGAGGGGCGACTGGACAACCAGAAATCTGGTTAAAAATTGGGGCCTAGGGACATGGCAAGCCCATTATGACATCTAATGGTCCAGCCACTGAGAGGACGTACTAGATGACAGGACTCACACTGAGGGTCACAATGCGTGTTTATGCCCTCGTCGCACACAAGAATGGGCCGGGCCCTAGGGTGAATGCTGGTTTCTCCTACACTGAATGTTGGACAACATGCCAACCACAAGGTTTCTTGCCATGGGTAAGGAAGAGTTCTGATTTCTTCATCACAGTCACCCCTGGGCAGTGATTGGAGATATGGTCTAGGTTCTGAAGCCTGAAAACCGAAGTTGAGAGGAGATGACGACCTAAGGCCATGGAGGATCCGATGTGCTCACTGTGCGGCCAGCCTTCTGGGTGGGACCAGGAAGTCTAGGCTCAGCCTTGTCAGAATGGGCATTAGTGCCCACGTCAGCCTATATATTTGGGGTGCTGCTGGTTGTTCTCATTGGGGGTTACTGGGTAGCCCCAGAGGGCAATGTTTTTCTTCTGGACGGTAGGCAGAGTGCTGCATTGCATTTCTATATTGCCAAACTGGAGGGCTTCTGGGCCAGTAGTCGGAGGACGGAAGTCTGAGTACCCAAGCTAGGCAAGGTTACTGAGTGAGGATATGGCAGGCACAATCTACAGACATGAATCGAGATCTCGTGCATCTGAAGTCATGGCGAGGATCAGACGATCGCTCAGGTTGGACATTCTGTCCCTCATGCCCCTTCTTGAAGGGGGGGTGGATCACGATACCATGGGGATTTTTCCACGATGGGAGTTTTGAAAAGCTCCCAATTGCAAAGAAACTTCTGCAGGTCAATTGAGACCTGTTGGTGGCTCCAGGACAACGATTCCGAGCAGGGTTCTAAGAATGGATGGCTGGGTAGCCCACCTCACATTCCAATTGTCTCCACGCAACAAGACAGTTTAGATATGCTGGATCTGGGGGAGCAACCGAGGAGGCTGAGTTGAAATGAACTCTCCTGTGGATGTGTCCTAATATGATTTTGCGTCTATGGAGACCTTGGAATGAAGCGGTGGCACTGGAGCCCTTAGGGTTCTCCTAAAGAGAGGCTTAATCAGCTCCATCGTGCAAGTTTCTCATATGTAGATGAGATTTGTTCTGATGGGTGAGTCAAGAAACAGCCATATGCTGTTATCGAAATCCAGGCCTCTGAGGAGAGATGCCTGGAAGCCAAACCAATGGA
>NW_026751682.1:0-1507 GCF_022355385.1 Mustela nigripes
ATGAGGAGAACTCTTCGGGATATGAAAAAAGGGCGAGTGTGAAGCTCTGCTCAAGTTTTTGTCTCTGGATATCGTGTCACTCATGGTCGTGAAATTTCCGGGTGACTTCATGGGAAATGGACGAGTCTTACTCCCTGGCCGGTTGGCCAAGTCCAAAGAGTTTGGGGTCATTCTGTGGGATGGAATAAGTCAGTTATTTTGTTGTTGTTGTTGTTGTTTTGTTTTGTTTTTCAAACTCAGGGGTCCCACCAAATGAGGGATTCCAGAGTAGAGCCCTGGGTAGGGGAGATTGGACAACCAGAAATCTGGTTAAAATTGGGGCCTAGGGACAGCTAGACTTGGGTTTCATGGCGAGGGCACGGAATGTACCCCTTGAAGATCTGAAGCAATATCCCATGCATCTGAAGTCAGAGCGAGGATCAGACGTTGGCTCAGCTTGGATTTTCTGTTCATGACGGCCCTTTCATAAAGGGAGCTGAATCTCGAGGCCGTGGAGGTTTTCTCCCGTTGGGAGTGGTGGGATGCCCCCTCCTAGGATTCCTTCTGTGGGACAATTGAGACCTGTTGTACAGCTCTAGGACATCCCATATGGATGAGTCCAGACCAACGTTCGAGGATGGATGCCTGGGAAGCCCGCCTTGCATTCCAATTGTCTCCTAGCGACAAGACAGTTTAGATCTGATGGCTCTGCGGGAGGAACCGGGGTGGCTGAGTTGAAATGGACTTTCCTGAGGATTGGTCTAATGTGTGTTTATGTCCATGAGGGCCTTGGAATGGGGTGGTGGCACTGGGACCCTGAAGTATTCTCCTAAGCCTTTGACATAGCTCCCATGCACAAGTTTCCTTGTGGAGACGAGGTTTGTTCTGATGGGTGCCTCTGGAAAACCCCAATGCTGTTATTGGAACCCAGGGTTTTGAGGAAACATGCCTGTAAACCAAAGCAATGGATCCGATTTTGGCCTAGGGTCCTGTCTGGTTCAATATTCTTCTCTGGGGACATCCATCTAGGGTATGAGTGGAGTTAGATGCTCAGCTTGTGTCAGACTGCCCTTTTTTGTCCCGGGTGACCTATACTATTGGGATGGCCTAAGGGAATTTGGAGTGTTCTCCTAATTTGTACGATTTTGGACAATGGAATGGGCAGAATTCCCATGGATTGGGTAGGGACAGTCCTAATGTGTGGCTCCAGGGTCTCCAGCCTGGATGGAGTGTGGCCCAGGACTTTGAGGACAGAAGTCTGAAAACACAAACTCAGCTTATGTTCGGGGACGTAGGTATGGCAGGCCCGATCTACAAACCATGAGAAGACATCTTCAGGATATGAAGATAGTGCGAGTCTGAGGCGCTTGCTTAGGCTTTTGACTCTGGATTTTGTATCAGCGATGGCCGTGGAATGTCGAGGAGTCCTCATGGGCCATGGACGAATCTTGCTCTCTGTGGATTTGGCCCGATCCCAATTGTTTTTCATCAATCTGTTGGATGGAGGACTCCTTTCAGGGTTGTTACA
>NW_026751683.1:0-1507 GCF_022355385.1 Mustela nigripes
GTAAAAATACAATGAAGCATGTTAGGTCTTAGAACATTTATCACACATTTTAGAAAACTTCCTTGGAGGACAGCTCAATTTAGATAGAGAAAACAGAATTATGTACTCAAAGGCACATTTTGAAGGAAGGATTGAATAGAGTCTGCACTGCAAATATTCTTTAATCGTATGTTCTGAATTTCCTAAATTTAAGAAGTATTTGTTCAAATATTTATCTTTAAATAAACCCTAGGAGACTTTTTCATGGATTCTGGAAAATCAGTCCATTTGGATACAAATCTTTTTGTCACTGATGGAAATTTTGATAGCCCTTAACTGTGGAATGCCTAATGTATTGTTACAGCAATTGTGATTTGCCAATACATGGGTGATGTGTGTGTGTTGTGTGTCTTTATTTTTATTTTTGATGGTTTTACTCTTCTATGAGATTTTTAAGTAGACATAATTTTAATAAATTATGATTTGTTGAAATTTATCTGAGGTTATATATAATAAAATGAAATTTGTGTGAAATAAAGAAGTGCGTCTCCATTTTTTTGTTTTAAGAGTAGACTGGTCTTTAAAAATTGTCCAAAGAAGTACATTATATTCATTATTAAATTTGATAATATACAATAAAGTATTTATGGTCATATGGAACCATATCAAATTCTACTATTAATTCATATTAATAATTACCATAAGAGGAAAAAGGGATATTTTTCAAAATGAAAATTAGCGTATTTTTCAGAATATGATATAGTGTTATTCACTGAACATAGGAAACAAATGTCAAAGTTTAACACAGTTTACAGAATGTTTTAACATAAATTGAAATTTAAATCTGACCAAATTTCACAGTTTTAAGTAAAATGGTAGCACTTTATATCCTTGAAATGTGGTAAGTGACCCAAAACATTGCTTTGAAAAACAAATTTAACACTACACTAGTCTGAGATGGTTAAGTTATGGTACAACGTGCCATTGTGTATCATCAAATGGTATATTTTTTTCTTTTGGTCTTGTCATTATATTTTATTTTAGACATTCTGGTAAGTGTGTAGTGATATCTCGGTGTCATTTTAATTGCATTTCCTTGATGTCTAATTATGTCAAAATATATTATTTTGATGTTTAATGTTCTGAGCTTTCTCAGTTCAAGACCATGAAGCCACTTAGGAAAAATACAGATGCAGATGCACTCATAGAACAACTCTTATTTAGAAATAAGAAGAAACATTACTACCCATTCCAACAAAAAATAGACTTGTTATGCAGTAGGGATTTTATAAATTACCTGACACAACTTATATAGTAAGATGAAATGGAACAGGCGGCTTCTTGCAGCTATATACAACATCATTTTAATTTCAATTTTCAGTATAATTATTCCAAGGTATACACAGAATATATATTTAATGTAAATTGTGAACATTTTAAACTCTGTATATGGAAATTAATCAATTTTAAGTTTATAACAATCAAAATTAACGGAAGTTTATTTTTTTTTATTTTTTTATTTTTTTTT
>NW_026751684.1:0-1506 GCF_022355385.1 Mustela nigripes
CCTTTTCAACTCAGCCTCCTCGGTTGCTCCCCCAGATCCAGCAGATCTAACCTCTCTTGTTGCTTGGAGACAATTCGAATGCGAGGTGGGCTACCCAGCCATCCATCCTTAGAACCCTGCTCGGAATCGTTGTCCTGGAGCCATACAAAAGGTCTCAATTGTCCTGCAGAAGAATCTTTGCAGTTGGGAGCTTCTCACAACTCCCATCGTGGGAAAACCCCCATGGCCTCGTGATCCACCCCCCCTTCAAGAAGGGGCCATCAGGGACAGAATGTTCAACCTGAGCGTTCGTCTGATCCTCGCCCTTACATCAGATGCACGAGATCTCGATTCAGGTCTCACCCAGAAACATAGGCCAAGCTTGGGTTCTCAGATTTCCGTCCTCAGACTATTGGCCCACAAACCCTCCAGTTTGGAAATCCAGAACTATAATGCAGCACTCTTCCTGCCCTCCAGAAGAAAAACATTGCCCTCTGGGGCTACCCAGAAAGCCTAAATGAGGATCACCCTGCACGCCATTCGGCAGTACCCCAAATATATAGGCTTACCTGGGCACTAATACCATTTCTGACACAGCCTGAGCCTGGACCTGCTGGCCCCACGCAGACAGCTTGCCGCACCCTGAGCACAACGGACCCGCCATGGCCTTAGGTAGTCATCTCTTCTCAACCTCGGTTTTCTGGCTTCGGACCCTAGACCTTATCTCCAATCACGGCCCGGGTTTGAAAATGATGCAGAAATCAGAACTCTTTCCCCATAGCAAGAAACCTTGTGGTTGGCATGTTGTCCAAGGTTCAGTGTCGTTGAAACCAGTGTGGCCCACGAGGCCCCGCCCATGATTGCGGGCCACATAGGTCACAAACACACTTTGTGACCCTCAGCCTGAGCCCAGTCCTCAGGTAAGGCCTCTCAGTGGCCGGATGGAGAGACAGCATATTGGGCTTGCTTTGCCCCTAGGCCCCAATTTCTAACAATATTTTGTGTTGTCCCTTCACTCTTCCCCAGGGCTCTGCTTTGGAATTCCTCTTTTGGTGGGACACCTGAGGTAACAAACCTGAAAGGAGTCCTCCCATCCAACAGATTGACGAAAAACAATTGGGATTGATCCAAATCCACAGAGAGCAAGATTCGTCCATGGCCCATGAGGCCTCCCCAACATTCCACGGCCATCGCTGATAAAAAATCCAGAGACAAAAGCCTGAGCACGCGCCTCAGACTCGCTCATTCTTCATATCCTGAAGAGTTCTTCAGTTAAGAACCTACACGGCACTCGAATGCACCCAAAATATATAGTCTAACCTGGGCACTAATGCAGTGTCTGACAACGTGAGCCCGGACCTCGTGACCAACACCCAGACAGCTGACCGCACACTGAGCACATCAGACCCGCCATGGCCTTAGGTCATCATCTCTTCCCTACCTCAGTTTTCAGGCTTCAGAACCTAGACCTTACCTCCAATCACTGCCCAGGGGTAACTGTGATGCAGAAATCAGAACTCTTCCTTA
>NW_026751685.1:0-372 GCF_022355385.1 Mustela nigripes
GTTTGTCTTGGGAAGCCACAAATATTGGGATGGCCTCAGGGACTTTGCAGGTTTATACTTTTAGTATGGTTGTGGCTATTGGAATGGGCACATACAATTCCCTTGGAGAGGACAAGCACAGTCGTCAAGTTTGGCTCCAGGGACCTGTGCCTGTAGGGTGTGTAGGCCAGGGCTGTTTGAACAGTTGTCTGAATACACAAACTCGGCTTATGTTTCGGGTCATAGGTATGGCAGGACTGATCTACAGACCATGAGGAGAACTCTTCGGGATATGAAAAAAGGGCCAGCGTGAGGCACTTGCTCAAGTTTTTGTCTCTGGATATCGTGTCACTCATGGTCGTGAAATTTCCGGGTGACTTCATGGGAAATGGG
>NW_026751685.1:472-1506 GCF_022355385.1 Mustela nigripes
ACAGACCATGAGGAGAACTCTTCGGGATATGAAAAAAGGGCCAGCGTGAGGCACTTGCTCAAGTTTTTGTCTCTGGATATCGTGTCACTCATGGTCGTGAAATTTCCGGGTGACTTCATGGGAAATGGACGAGTCTTAATCTCTGGGGTTTTGGCCCCGTCCAAAGAGTTTGGGGTCATTCTGTGGGATGGAAGAAGTCCGTTGTTCTGTTTTTGTTGATTTGTTTTGTGTTGTTTTTCAACCTCATGTGTCCCACCAAATGAGGGATTCCAGAGTAGAGCCCTGGGGATGGGCAACTGGACAACCAGAAATCTGGTTAAAATTTGGGACCTAGGGACATGTCATGCCCATTATGACATCTAATGGACCAGCCACTGAGAGGACGTACTAGAGGACAGGACTCACGAAGAGGGTCACAATACGTGTATATGCCCTCGTCGCACTCAAGAATGGGCGGGGCCTCAGGCTGATGCTGGTATCTCCTACACTGAACGTTGGACAACATGCCAACCACAAGGTTTCTTGCCATGGGTAAGGAAACGTTCTGATTTCTGCATCACAGTACCCCTGCGCACTGATTGGAGATAAGGTCTAGGTTCTGAAGCCTGAAAACTGAGGTTGGGAAGAGATGATGACCTAAGGCCATGGCGTGCCTGATGTCTCAGTGTTCGGTCAGCTGTCTGGGTGTTGGTCACGAGGTCCGGGCTCAGGTTTTCAGACAGTGCATTAGTATCCAGGTTAGACTATATATTTTGGGTGCCTTCGATTGCCGTGTATGTTCTTTTCTGACGAAATCTTCAGGATATGAAGAATGAGCGAGTCTGAAGCCCGTGCTCATGCTTTTGTCTCTGGATTTTGTATCAGCGATGGCCGTGGAATTTTGGGGTGCCCTCATGGGCCATGGACGAATCTAGCTCTCTGTGGACTTGGCCCGATCCCAATTGTTTTTCGTCAATCTTTGGAATGGGAGGACTCCTTTCAGGGTTGTTACCTCAGGAGTCCCACCAAAAGAGGAATTCCAAAGCAGAGCCCTG
>NW_026751686.1:0-1506 GCF_022355385.1 Mustela nigripes
TCAGTCTTCCTTCCTTCCAGTAGAATGTTATTCTCATTCTTTTGGTGCCTCCTGAACAATTCGACCACGTCTACAACTTCAATTTGCACGAAAGTTATTCTTACCTAAAGTCTTCTGCCATTTCTTTAAAAACAGTTGGCATCTTTTTGCAGTTTCCAGTGTTTTTGGTTTGAGTATCTGATTATAGGCTGATTAATGTAACTTTCATCCTACTCTTTCCTTCTGAGTTTGTTTCTTTCTGGGAAAGTATATTTTCTACTCTTTAAAAAGAAGGACGTAGAAAAGCGAAATGCTTCTTCTTTGTAAGTCTACATTCCCTTTCCCCATTTTTTGTTACCTCTCTTTAATGTCTCCCCCTGTTCTGAGGCACTGCAGTGTGTAAGCAGCCTCAGGCAGGCATATCTCTTTCTGAACGTCAGACTGACGCTGAGTACACATACGGAATAAGGCATTTTTTGAGTCTGAGTATAGAATCGTTCCTCTATTGCTGTGCAATGAATTACCCCCAAACTTAGCAGCCCAAACTATATATTTAAGTACTTATGATCTCACACCGTTTCTGAAGGTCAGGCACCTGGAAGCTGTCGAGCTGTGTGTTTCTGCCTTGAGGTATCTCATGAGATTGCCCTCAAACAGCCGGCTGCAGCTGTTTGAAGGACATGTGATGATGGACATACCTCAATTCTGTGCAGGTGTCAGGTGTGGAGGGCTTCAGTTCCTTGCCACTCCGGTATCTAGAGGGAGACCTGCGTGTCCACAAGAGCTAATGATAAATGAGAAAGAGAGAGAAAAGGAGGGAGTGAGAGGGAAGGAGAGGGGGAATAGAAGAAGAAAGGAGAGAGAGAGAGAAGAGAAAGAGAGGAAAAGAGAGAGAGAACAAAACAGAAGCCTCTGTGTCTTTCATAACCTAATTCTGTAACTGATTTACCCCCAATTCTGCTATATCCTGTTAGTCACACCAGATGTGGGAGGGTACAACACACGTGCAGATACTGGGATGTGGAAATCTTTGTGGTCCTCCCCGAGCCTGGCTAGCACACTGACTTGTGCTTTTCCCCCCACACAATCTAACATCTTTGAAATTGGGATACATCTTACAATCAAAGGTATAGCATGGTTTGAAAGGCAAAATTCCCATTTAACAGTATTTAAATCGTCGTAAGCCTTATCACCATGATTTGAGGATATGCTATCCTTTGATATGTGGGCTTTCAGGAGGCTTCCTGGCTCCTGGCAGCTTGCCTTGACCCCAGTCTCTCACGGCCCCACCTTGACAGTCGACTTGCCACCTGCCAGATGTGTTCGGCTCCTGTCCTGTGCCCTTGCTCACCACACCACCCCTTCCGATGTGCCCTCTTCACGACTAAATGATCACACCAGGTACTGAAGCCTCCAGAAGATTTCCTGGACCATCCGGAAGCATCACAGTCTTCTCTTGCTATAGGATTGTCTATGGTCGTAGCTACTGCTTCCATCCATTCATCAGTACTTATGCTTCTGGCCTTG
>NW_026751687.1:0-1506 GCF_022355385.1 Mustela nigripes
AAGCGTGGCCATTGCTGCTATACATTTGGGCTACAGACGGCCCTTCTTTTCACAGCATCTATATCTTTGGGGTAAAAATGTAGGCGTGTAATTGCAGGTTTATATTGAAGTTCTATTTTTAATTTCTTGAGGAATCTCTACACTGTTCTCCAAAGCGACTGCACCAACTGGAATTCCCACCCACAGTGTAAGAGGATTCCTCTTTCTCCACATCCTCTCCAATACATGTTGTTTCCTATCTTGCTAATTTAGGCCATCCTAACTGGTGTAAAGTGACATCTTAATGTGGTTTTCATTTGAATATCCCTGATACCTAGTGATGATGGACATTTTTTCAGGTTTCTGGTAGCCATTTGTAGGTCTTCATTGAAGAAGTGTATTTTCATGTCTTCTGCCCATTTTTTGATATGATTATCTGTTTTGTTTGTGTTGAGTTTGAGGAGTTCTTCATAGATCCTTGATATCAACCTTTTGTCTGTCCTGTCATTTGCCAATATCTTATCTTATTCCATGGGTTGCCACTTTTCTTTCTTTATGGTTTCCTATGCAGTGCAGAATCTTTTGATTTTGGTGAATTCCCGAAGTTTATTTTGGCTTTTTTTTTCCTTTGGTTTGGAGGCATGTCTTGAAAGAATTCACTGTGGCTGATATTGAAGAGATACTGCCTATGTTCTCCTCTAGGATTCTGATGGATTCCTGTCTCACGTTGAAGTCTTTTATCCATTATGAGTTTATCTTTGTGTATGGTGTAAGAGGCTGGTCGAATTTCATTCTTCTAAATAGAGCTGCCCAGTTTCCTCTGCAACATTTATTGAAGAGACTGTCTTTTTTCCACTGTATATTTTTCCTGCTTTCTTGAAGACTATTTGGCCATGGAGTTGATGGTCCATATCTGAGCTGTCTACTGTGTTCCACTGGTCTATGGGTCTGTTTTTATGCTGGTCCCATGCTGTCATGGTGATCATGGAGGCTCTCCTGGGACTTGGGACTTAAGCCCCTGTCTCTAGCTGCTCCAATTCCCACAATTTCCCCCCGCGATCCCTTGCTCTTTTGGAGTGCTTTCGACCAGTCTCCAAGTTAATGCTGGTCCCCAGAAGCAGGGCACTCTTGCTCGTATTGGGGTATTACTTTCCAACCAATCACCTTTGGTGGCTCCCTCCCCCTTTTGTTTATCTTCCGATATCAGTCGCCATTCCCACTCTGCTTTACTTGCCCACTGGTGTCTTCTGCCCCAGTAGAGATCCAACGTGTATAATTCTGATCTCAGGCTGATTTCATGGGTGATTGGAGTTCTTTGGTAGGTAATCAGCTCACTTTGGTGTAAGGGCTGAAAAGGCGCGTCCTCTTACTTCCCTGCCATCTTGTCCCTCTGAATACCCAACTTTTATATTAACATAGATGGGACAGGAGGAGATTAAGCTGAGTGAAATAAGTCAAGCAGAGAAAGTCAATTATCATATGGTTTCACTTACTTGTGTAACATAAGGAATATCACGGAGGACATTC
>NW_026751688.1:0-1506 GCF_022355385.1 Mustela nigripes
CAAATATGGGAGGACCTCATGGACTTTGGATGTTTATCCTATTAGTAAGGTTGTGGCCTTTGGAATGGGCACATACAATTCCCTTGGAGAGGGCAAGCACAGTCGTCAGATTTGCTCCAGGGTCCTGAGCCTATAGGGTGTGTAGGCCAGGGCTGTTTGGACAGTTGTCTGAAATCCCAAACTCGGCTTATGTTTCAGGTCATAGGTATGGCAGGACGGATCTACAGACCATGAGGAGAACACTTCGGCATATGAAAATAGGGAGAGTGTGAGGCTCTGGCTCAAGTTTTTGTCGCTGGATATCGTGTCACTCATGGTCGTGAAATTTCCGGGTGACTTCATGGGAAATGGACGAGTCTTACTCTCTGGTGGATTGGCCCCGTCCAAAGAGTTTGGGGTCATTCTGTGGGAGGAAAAAGTCCGTTGTTCTGTTGCTGTTGATTTGTTTTATTTTGTTTTTCAACCTCAGGTGTCCCACCAAATGAGGGATTCCAGAGTTAAGCCCTGGGGAGGGGCGACCGGACAACCAGAAATCTGGTTATAAATTGGGGCCTAGGGACATGTCAAGCCCATTATGACATCTAATGGTCCAGCCAATGAGGGGACGTACTAGAGGAAATGACTCACGCTGAGGGTCACAATGCGTGTTTGTGCCCTCGTCGCACTCAAGAATGGGCAGGGCCTCAGGGTGAATGCTGGTTTCTCCTACACTGAACGTTGGACAACATGCCAACCAGAAGGTTTCTTGCCATGGCTAAGAAGAGTTGTGATTTCTGCATCACAGTCACCCCTGGGCAGTGATTGGAGATAAGGTCTAGGTTCAGAAGCCTGAAAACTGAGGTAGGGAAGAGATGATGACCTAAGGCCAAGGCGGGTCTGATGTGCTCAGTGTGCGGTCAGCTCTCCTGGTGTTGATCACGAGGTCCGGGTTCAGGTTGTCAGACAGTGCATTAATGCCCAGGTTAGACTATATACTTTGGGTGTATTCGAGTGCCGTGTAGGTTCTTATCTGAAGAACTCTTCAGGATATGAAGAATGAGCGAGTCTGAGGCGCGTGCTCAGGCTTTTCTCTCTGGATTTTGTATCAGTGATGGCCGTGGAGTGTTGGGGAGGCCTCATGGGCCATGGACGGATCTTGCTCTCTGTGGATTTGGCCCGATCCCAATTGTTTTTCGTCAATCTGTGGGATGGGAGGACTCCTTTCAGATTTATTACCTCAGGTGTCCCACCAAAAGAGGTATTCCAAAGCAGATCCCTGGGGAAGTGCGACGGGACTACAAGAACTACGGTTAAAAATTGGGGCCTAGGGGCATGGAGCCCAATCTGCTGTCTCTCCATCCAGCCACTGAGAGGCCTTACCTGAGGACTGGGCTCAGGCTGAGGTTCACAATGTGTGTTTGTGATCAATGTGGCCCGCAAGCATGGGCGGGGCCTCTTGGGCCACACTGGTTTCAACGACACTGAACCTTGGACAACATGCCAACCACAAGGTTTCTTGTCATGGGG
>NW_026751689.1:0-1506 GCF_022355385.1 Mustela nigripes
CCGAAGACTTCTCCTCATGGTCTGTAGATCAGTGTGCCATACCTATGACCCGAAACATAAGCCGAGTTTGTGTTTTCAGACAACTGTCCAAACAGCCCTGACCTACACACCCAACAAGCTCAGACCCCTCGAGCCAAACCTGACGACTGTGATTGCCGGCTCCAAGGGAATTGTATCTGCCCATTCCAATGGCACAACGCTACTAAGAGTATAAACCTCCAAAGTCCCTGAGGCCATCCCTATATTTGTGGCTTTCCAGGAAAACAGGGGCAATCTGGGCCCATCTGAGCAACTACCGGCACTCAGACCCGTAGACTGATGTGCCAAGAGGGAAAAAGGAACGAACAGGCACCTAGGCACCTATCGGATCCATTGCTTTGGTTTCCAGGCATCTCTCCTCAGAGGAATGGATTTCAATAACAGCATATGGCTGTTAATTGACTCACCCATCAGAACAAATGTCATCTACACATGGGAACATTGCACGATGGAGCAATGTGAAAGCCTCTCTTTAGGAGAACCCTTCAGGGCCCCAGTGCGACCGCTTCATTCCAAGGTCTCCATAGACACAAAATCAAATTAGGACACATCCACGGGAGAGTCCATTTCAACTCAGCCCCTCGGTTGCTCCCGCAGATCCAGCAGATCTAACCTGTGTTGTGGCTTGTAGACAATTGGATTGCGAGGTGGGCTACCCAGCCATCCATCCTTAGAACTCTGCTCGGAATCGTTGTCCTGGAGCCAACCAACAGGTCTCCATTGTCCTGCAGAAGAATCTTTGCAGTTGGGAGCTTCTCACAACTCCCATCGTGGGAAAACTTCCATGGCCTTGTGATCCAACCCCCTTCAAGAAGGGGGCATAAGGGACAGAATGTCCAACCTGTGCGATCATCTGATCCTTGCCCTGACGTCAGAAGCACGAGATCTCGATTCAGGTCTGTAGATTGTGCCTGCCATATCCTCACCCAGAGACCTATGCCTTGCTTAGGTTCTCAGACTTCCGTCCTCAGACTACTGGCCCACAAGCCCTCCAGTTTGGCAATCCAGAACTACAATGCAGCACTTTGCCTGCATTCCAGAAGAAAAACATTGCCCTCTGGCGCTAACCAGAAACCCCAAATGAGGATCAATGGGGCACGCCATTCGGCTGTACCCCAAATATATAGGCTGACCTGGGAACTATTGCCCTTTCTGACACAGCCTGAGCATGGACCTCCTGGCCCCACCCAGACAGCTGGCCGCACATTGAGCACATCGGACCCGCCATGGCCTTAGGTCGCCATCTCTTCTCAACCTCGGTTTTCAGGCTTCAGATCCTAGACCTTATCTCCAATCACGGCCCGGGTTTGAAAATGATGCAGAAATCAGAACTCCTTCCCCATGGCAAGAAACCTTGTGGTTGGCATGTTGTCCAAGGTTCAGTGAACTTGAAACCAGTGTGGCCCATGAGGCCCCGCGGATGTATGCGGGCCACATTGGTCACAAACACACATTGTGACCCTCAGC
>NW_026751690.1:0-1506 GCF_022355385.1 Mustela nigripes
TCTCAAAATTGTAAAGAAAGAAAAACTTGTATAGATATATATCTTATATATATGTATAAATATGATATATATATATAAAACTTACATATATCAAAATAAAAGTAAATATGTTGAAAGGATAAAATATAACTATGAAGATGAGAATAAAAAAAGATGAAAATTTTAAAAAGTCTTCAACAAAACAAAACAAAACAAAAAAACAAAGAAAACAAAACAAAACAAAAAAAAACAAATACAAAACAAAACAAAAAAGAGAATATTATCGACATGTGAATAGACCAGAGCCATACACTAGATTTTGGGTGTATGTTGGTCTGTTAAAAGAAACTGCATCCCAAAATTGTAAAGAAAGAAAACCTCATGTATATGTACAAAAATAAGATAAAATACAATTAAGGGATGGAATGTAACTGTAAAAACGGAAATTGAAAAGAAGATTTAGAAGAGAGAATTGATAAAATAAGAAATTGTTTGAAAAAGGAAAGAGAAAAAAAAAATTTAAAAGTTAAAATTGAAAGACGAAAGAGTCATGGCTGGGGGCAGGGGCCAAGCATGAATTCTATGTGCTGTATTTTCCTGGACCTGGAGTTTTGCAGTTCTCATTGATTTGTAAACTTGGTTTTGGCTGAACATTCTTGCTGATCTTCTTGCAGAGGGCCTGTTGCTTTGATTCTTGAGTTTATTTTCCCTGGGAAGAATTGCACCACCCTGGCCAGGGGGGCAGGCCAAATAATCTGCTTCAGATTGCTGTATGTTGATTTTTTTTCCTTGAGGGCTCTCCGCTGAACTTTAGAGGATAAGAATGAAAATGGCATTTCCCAATCTCTGGTCCTGGAACCAAGAGCTAGGGGTCCAACTCCCCAGTACAACCTGAAAGAAGAAACAGTCAATCACTTCTGTCTTCCTGGTCTCTCTCACACTCCATGCTCAACCAACCTGTGACTTGAGAGTTTCTATCTCAGGCGCATGGCCCTGTTTTGAGTCTCCAAACCCTGCAGACTCCTGTGGCTCACTTCTATGCTGCTCCTCCTTCTGGGGGCAAAGGGAGGTCTTTTTTATTTTGCCACTTGTTGGGTCCCTGCTCACACAGCATTGGCCCGACTGTGTATGGTTTGTGTTTTATGACAATGCTGAGCTGAGATCCCATTCCTGGCCTTACTGATTGCAACCATCTTCTCCACTCCAATGCCTGGAAAATCTGTAGCACTCAGGTATCTTCCATCTTCCTGTGACCCTAAGGATTCTTTGACCACATGGTCCCAGCTAAGGTTCTGCCTCCACTTAACCATCTGGGCAACATCCCTAACTGGGGCAGACTTCTTAGAGTTCTGATTCTGTGCTCTGCTCTTCTGGCAGCCAGTTTATGGAGGCTTCTTCCACCCATGGTCTATCTTCCCATGTAGTGCCTCAAATTCACTTCTTTACACTCCTAACTTGCAGAAAGTGGTCACTTTTCTAGTTGTAAAGTTGAAGGTATTCTTTTCTTAGATCTCCAGTTGAGTTCCA
>NW_026751691.1:0-1506 GCF_022355385.1 Mustela nigripes
GGAATTCCTCTTTTGGTGGGACACCTGAGGTAACAAACCTGAAAGGAGTCCTCCCATCCCACAGATTGACGAAAAACAATTGGGATCGGGCCAAATCCACAGAGAGCAAGATTCGTCCATGGCCCATGAGGCCTCCCCAACAATCCACGGCCATCGCTGATAAAAAATCCAGAGACAAAAGCCTGAGCACGCGCCTCAGTCTCGCTCATTCTTCATATCCTGAAGAGTTCTTCAGATAAGAAACTACAAGGCACACGAAGGCACCCAAAATATATAGTTAAGCTGGGCACTAATGCACTGTCTGACAACCTGAGCCCGGACCTCATGACCAACACCCAGACAGCTAACCGCACACTGAGCACATCAGACCCAACATGGCCTTAGGTCATCATCTCTTCCGTACCTCAGTTTTCAGGCTTCAGAACCTAGACCTTATCTCCAATCACTACCCAGGGTTGACTGTGATGCAGAAATCAGAACTCTTCCTTTTCCATGGCCAGAAACCTTGGGGTTGGCATGTGCCCAACGTTCAGTGTAGGAGAAACCAGCATTCACGTTGAGGCCCCGCCCATTCTTGAGTGCGACAAGGGCATAAACACGCATCGTGAGCATCAGTGTGAGTACTGTCCTCTAGTACGTCCTCTCAGTGGCTGGACCATTAGATGTCATAATGGGCTTGACAGTCCCTAGGCCCCAATTTTTAACCAGATTTCTGGTTGTACAGTCGCCCATTCCCAGGGCTGTACTCTGGAATCCCTCATTTGGTGGGACACCTGAGGTTGAAAAACAAAACAAAACAAATCAACAACAATACAACAACAGATTTTTTCCATCCCACAGAATGACTCCAAATACTTTGGACGGGGCCAAACCCCCAGAGAGTAAGACTCGTCCATTTCCCATGAAGTCACCCGGAAATTTCACGATCATGAGTGACACGATATCCAGAGACAAAACCTTGAGCAAGAGCCTCACACTCACCCTTTTTTCATATCCTGAAGAGTTCTCCTCATGGTCTGTAGATCAGTCCTGCCATACCTATGACCCGAAATATAATCCGAGTTTGTGTTTTCAGACAACTGTCCAAACAGCCTACACACCCTACAAGCTCAGGCCTCTGGAGCCAAACCTGACGACTGTGCTTGCCCTCTCCAAGGGAATTGTATGTGCCCATTCCAATGGCCACAACCCTACTAATAGGATAAACCTCCAAAGTCCCTGAGGCCATCCCAATATTTATGGCTTCCCAGGACAAACAGGGGCAATCTGAGCCCATCTGAGCACCTAGCGGCACTCAGAACCGTAGACTGATGTCCCCAGAGGTAAAAAGGAACGAACAGGCCCCTAGGCACCTATCGGATCTATTGCTTTGGTTTCCAGGCATCTCTCCTCAGAGGCCTGGATTTCAATAACAGCATATGGCTGTTTCTTGACTCACCCATCAGAACAAATCTCATCTACCCATCAGAACAAATCGCATCTACACATGGGAAACTTGCACGATGG
>NW_026751692.1:0-1506 GCF_022355385.1 Mustela nigripes
TCCTCCTACTTGCCTGCCATCTGGTCCCCTCCCCCCAATGTTGAGCTCTTTTATCCATTTCGAATTTCTCTTTGTGTATGGTGGAAGAGAATGGCTGAGTTTCATTCATCTACACAGAGCTGGCCCAATTTTCCCAGCACCATTTATTGAAGAGACTGTATTTTTTCCACTGTATATTTTCCTGCTTTGTTGAAGATTATTTGACCATAGAGTTCATGGTCAATATGTGAGCTCTCTACTCTATTCCACATGTCTATGTGTCTGTTTTTATGCCAGTACCATTCTGTCTTGGTGATCACAGCTTTGTAGTTACCCTTGAAATTGGGCAAAGTGATGCTCCCAATTTTCTTTTTCTTATTTTTTTTAATTTATTTTTTATTTATTTCCAGCATAACAGTATTCATTATTTTGCACCACACCCAGTGCTCCATGCAATCCATGCCCTCTGTAATGCTCACCACCTGGTACCCCGACCTCCCACCCCCTACCCCTTCAAAACACTCAGATTGTTTTTCAGAGTCCATAGTCTCTCATGGTTCACCTCTACTTCCAATTTCCCCCAACTCCTTTCTCCTCTCTATCTCCCCATGTCTTCCATGCTATTTGTTATGCTTCACAAATAACTGAAACCATATGATCATTGACTCTCTCTGCTTGACTTATTTCACTAAGGAGAATCTCTTCCAGTCCCATCCCTGTTGCTCCAAAAGCTGGGTATTCATCCTTTCTGATGGAGGCATAATACTCCATAGAGTATATGGACCACATCTTCCTTATCCATTCGTCCGTTGAAGTGCATCTTGGTTCTTTCCACAGTTTGACGACCGCGGCCATTGCCGCTATAAACATTGGGGTACAGATGGCCCTTCTTTTCACTCCACCTGTATCTTTCGGGTCAATACCCAGGAGTGTAATTGAAGGGTCATAGGGACGTTCTGTTTTTAATTTCTTGAGGATTCTCCAACACTGTTCTCCAGAGAGGCTGCACCAACTTGCATTCCCACCAACAGTTGAAGAGGGTTCCCCTTTCTCCACATCCTCTCCAACACATGTTGTTTCCTGTCTTGCTAATTTTGGTCATTCTAACTGGTGTAAGGTGATATCTCAATGTGGTTTTAATTTGAATCTCCCTGATGGCTAGTGACGATTAACATTTTTTCATGTGTCTGATAGCGATGTGTATGTCTTGATTGGAGAAGTGTCTTGTCATATCTTCTGATTTTTTTTTATATGATTGTCTGTTTTGATATAATTGTCTGTTTTGTGTGTGTTGAGTTTGCGGAGTTCTTTATAGATCCTGGATATCAACCTTTTGTCTGTACTGTCATTTGCAACTATCTTCTCCCATTCCATGGGTTGCGCCTTTGTTTTTTTAATGTTTCCTTTGCTATGCAGAAGCTACTGATTTTGATGAAGTCCCAAAAGTTCATTTTCACTTTTTTCCCTTTGTCTTTGGAGTCATTTCTTGAAAAAAGTTGCTGTGGCTGATATCGAAGAGATTACTGC
>NW_026751693.1:0-1506 GCF_022355385.1 Mustela nigripes
TCTACTCTGGAATCCCTCATTTAGTGGGAAACCTGAGGTTGAAAAACAAAACAAAACAAATCAACATCAACAGAACAACGGACTTCTTCCATCCCACAGAATGACCCTAAACTCTTTGGACGGGGCCAAACCCCCAGAGAGTAAGAGAGACGAAAAACAATAAGGATCGGGCCAAATCCACAGAGAGCAAGATTCGTCCATGGCCCATGAGGCCTCCCCAACATTCAACGGCCAACCCTGATACAAAATCCAGAGACAAAAGCCTGAGCACGCGCGTCCGACTCGCTCATTCTTCATATCCTGTTTCGTCAATCTGTGGGATGGGAGGACTCCTTTCAGGTTTGTTACCTCAGGTGTCCCACCAAAAGAGGAATTCCAAAGCAGAGCCCAGGGAAAGACTGAAGGGACATCCCGAACTATGGTTTAAGTACTGGGGCCTGGGCATGGCAAGCCCAATATGCTGTCTCTCCATCCAGCCACTGAGAGGCCTTATCTGAGGACTGGGCTCAGTCTGAGGGTCACAATGTGTGTTTGTGACCAATATGGGCCACAAGCATGGGCGGGGCCTCATATCCACACTGGTTTCAAGTACAATGAACCTTGTACAACATGCCAACCGCAAGGTTTCTTGCCATGGGGAAAGAGTTCTGATTTCTGCATCATTTTCAAACCCGGGCTGTGATTGGAGATAAGGTCTAATTCCTGAAGCCTGAAACCGAGGTTGAGAAGAGATGACGACCTAAGGCCATGGAGGGTCTGATGTGATCAGTGTGCGGCCAGCTGTCTGGGTGGGGCCAGGAGGTCCAGGCTCAGGCTGTGTCAGAAAGGGCATTAGTGCCCAGGTCAGCCTATATATTTGGGGTACAGCCGAATGGCGTGAGGGTCATCGTCATTTGGGGATTCTGGGTAGCCCCAAGGGCAATGTTTTTCTTCTGGAGGCCAGGCAGAGTGCTGCATTGTAGTTCTGGATTGCCATACTGGAGGGCTTGTGGGCCAGTAGTCTTAGGACGGAAGTCTGAGAAACCATTCTAGGCCTAGGTTTCTGGGTGAGACCTGAATCGATATCTCGTGCATCTGAAGTCAGGGCGAGGATCAGACGATCGCTCAGGTTGGACATTCTGTCCCTGATGGCCCCTTCTTGAAGGGGGGGTGGTCACGAGGCTGTAGGGGTTTTCCCACGATGGGTGTTGTAAGAAGCTCCCAACTGCAAAGATTCTTCTACAGGACAATTGAGACCTGTTGGTTGGCACCAGGACAACGATTCCGATCTGGGTCTAAGGATGGATGGCTGGGGAGCCCACCTCGCATTCCAATTTGGAGGTTTATGCTATTAGTAGGGTTGTGGCCAAAGGAATGGGCACATACAATTCCCTTGGAGAGGGCAAGCACAGTTGTCTGGTTTGGCTCCAGGGGCCTGAGCCTATAGGGTGTGTAGGCCAGGGCTGTTGAACAGTTGTCTGAAAACACAAACACGGCTTATGTTTCTGGTCATAGGTATGGCAGGAC
>NW_026751694.1:0-1506 GCF_022355385.1 Mustela nigripes
ATGCAGCCATCAAAAGAAATGAAATCTTGCCATTTGCGACAACATGGATGGAACTAGAGCGTATCATGCTTAGCGAAATAAGTCAAGCAGAGAAAGACAACTATCATATGATCTCCCTGATATGAGGAAGTGGTGATGCAACGTGGGGTTAGTGGGTAGGAGAAGATTCAATGAAACAAGATGGGATTGGGAGGGAGACAAACCATAAGTGACTCTTAATCTCACAAAACAAACTGAGGGTTGCTGGGAGGAGGGGTGTTGGGAGAAGGGAGTTGAGGTTATGGACATTGGGGAGGGTATGTGCTTTGGTGAGTGCTGTGAAGTGTGAAGTGTGGCGATTCACAGACCTGTACCCCTGGGGATAAAAATATATGTTTATAAAAAATAAAAAATTTTTTTAAAAAGATCAGTATATAAATATATATAAAATATATATAAAGGTAATATTGAATGGGGGGAAAGTACTAAATTGAAACATATCAATAAAAAGAATATGGGTGTAAAAAAGTACAAGTTAAAAAGCTATTATGAAATATAGCTTGATATATTAAAGAGCTAGTTGAAATTAGAAAAAGGTAAAAAGAAAAAGCATAGAAACATAAGAGGAAGTAAAAAGAAAAAGAGAGTTGTATCTGAAAAATAAGCAAGCCATGAGGCAACGCCTGGAACTCAGTATACTATTTTCCCCTGTGTTTCCCTGTGTTTCCCCTGTGTTGGCATTTTAGTCTTATGGGGACCATTGATTTGTTGTCCTTTTGTTCTTGCAGCCTGTCTTCTGGGGAAGGGTCTGCTGCAGCTCTTTCTCAGGCAACCCTGCTTGTGCAGAGTTTCTCATATCCTGGTTGTGGGCTGGACTCTGTGGAAACCAGTTTTTTTAGTTTTGTTCTCTGGTAGCTTTTTGCACCCCTTTAGTGGTTCAGAGCAGAAATGGCTGCACCCAAACTTCTGTCTCAGTGCAGAGAAATCACAGTCTTTTCACTAAATCCTCCAGAACACAGAGTCTCTGTTTCTGTGTGTGCCACTGAAAACACCTGCTGTGTGTACCCACTGTGATTCTTTCAGGGGCCTGGGTGTGTCCCTGCCCTTTGTGCTTCTAAAACCATGAACAGCCACAGGTTTGAGAGGGCTCATGCACATACATACACACACAAATGCATTGTTAATTCCTGGGTCTTGCCTGAGCACTGCTCTAAAACCTTTTCCTGCTGCTACCACTCTTGTGACTTTTTCCCAGTTCCTGGCTCAGGACAATGTTACACTCAATGTTATATCGCTTTCCAGGATTCAGCTTATGGATGTTCCCACCCCCTTCTATTTATCCCCTGTATCTTCCTGCAGACTCATGATTCTGCCCTTTCTACCTCATAACAGGTAGTATTTTTCTGCTTATAGGGATCCAGATATATCTTCTTACATCTCAGACTGATTTTGTGGGTGTTCAGAATTGTTCGGTAGATAGCCAACTAAATTCAGGGAACTGGTTGAAATAGGGTCCTCTACTTCTCC
>NW_026751695.1:0-1506 GCF_022355385.1 Mustela nigripes
TGTTGGGGAGGCCTCGCTGATAAAAAATCCAGAGACAAAAGCCTGAGCACGCGCCTCAGACTCGCTCATTCTTCATATCCTGAAGAGTTCTTCAGATAAGAACTTACACGGCACTCGAAGGCACCCAAAAATATATAGTCTAACCTGGGCACTAAAGCACTGTCTGACACCTGAGCCCGGACCTCGTGTCCTACACCCAGACAACTGACGGCATACTGAGCACATCAGACACGCCATGGCTTTAGATCATCATCTCTTTCTTACCTCAGTTTCAAGCTTCAGAACCTAGACCTTATCTCCAATTACTGCCCAGGGGTAACTGTGATGCAGAAATCAGAACACTTCCTTACCCATGGAAAGAAACCTTTTGGTTGGCATGTTGTCCTACGTTCAGTGTAGGAGAAACCAGCATTCACCCTGAGGCCCCGCCCATTCTTGAGTGCGAGGAGGGCATAAACACGCATTGTGACCCTCAGGGTGAGTCCTGTCCTCTAGTATGTCCTCTCAGTGGCTGGACTATTAGATGTCATAATGGGCTTGACATGTCCCTAGGCCCCAATTTTTAACCAGATTTCTGGTGGTCCAGTCGCCCCTCCCCAAGGCTCTACTCTGGAATCCCTCATTTGGTGGGACACCTGAGATTGAAAAACAAAACAAAACTAATCAACAACAACAGAGCAACGGATTTCTTCCATCCCAGAATGACCCAAAATTCTTTGGACGGGGCCAAACCCCCAGAGAGTAAGACTCGTCCATTTCCCATGAAGTCACCCGGAATATTCACGACCATGAGTGACACGATATCCAGAGACAAAAACTTGAGCAAGAGCCTCACACTTGCCCTTTTTTCATACCCGAAGAGTTCTCCTCATGGTCTGTAGATCAGTCCTGCCATACCTATGACCCGAAACATAAGCCGAGTTTGTATTTTCATCCAACTGTCCAAATAGCCCTCCCTACACACACTACAGGCTCAGGCCCCTGGTGCCAAGCCTGACGACTGTGATTGCCCTCTCCAAGGGAATTGTATGTGCCCATTCCAATGGCCACAACCCTACTAAGAGTATAAAATTCCAAAGTCCCTGAGGCCATCCCAATATTTGTGGCTTCCCATGATAATTGGGGCAATCTGGGCCCATCTGGGCACCTACCGGCACTCAGAGCAGTAGACTGATGTCCCCAGATGTAAAAAGGAATGAACAGGCCCCTAGGCACCTATCGGATCCATTGCTTTAGTTTCCAGACATCTCTCCTCAGAGGCCAGGATTTCAATAACAGCATATGGCTGTTTCTTGACTCACCAATCAGAACAAATCTCATCTACACATGGGAAAATTGCATGATGGAGCTGTGTTAAAGCCTCTTTTAGGAGAAACCTTCAGGTCCCCAGGGCCACCGCTTCATTACAAGGTCTCCATAGACACAAAATCATATTAGGACACATCCACGGGAGAGTCCATTTCATCTCAGCCTCCTCGGTTGCTCCCCCAGATCCAGCAGATCTAA
>NW_026751696.1:0-1506 GCF_022355385.1 Mustela nigripes
GTTCACCTCTTTGAAATACCTCACTGTTGTTCCACATTTACCATAGGTAAAAAAAAAAAAAAAAAAAAAAAAAAAAAAAGGCTTTTGATAAACAAATTGTTCAGAAGGGGGCGCCACTGTAAACAATGAGAGTTTTCGCTGCCAGGACACCTTTGTTGCACAAACAGCTGAAAGCAATTAGGTCAGACAGAGCCAAGGGCTGGAGGGATTTTTAAAATTACAAAAACCGAACCAAATCAAACCAAACCAAAAATCGAAACCAATGGCCAAGATTTCAAGTTTGCTACTAAAGGTATGATATTCTCCTAAGACATATTTATATTTGAAGAAGAAGGAACTATTTGATGCAGCAAATCCACGTTGATTATAAATTACCAGATATGGGGCTCCTGGGTGGCTCAGTGCTTTAGGCCTCTGCCTTCGGGTCAGGTCATGATTTCAGGGTCCTGGGATGGAGCCCCACATCGGGCTCTCTGCTCCGCAGGGAGCCTGCTTCCCCCTTTCTCTCTGCCTGCCTCTCTTGCTACTTGTGATCTGTCAAATGGGTAAATAAGATCTTTAAAAAAAGAATTACTAGTAGTGAAATACATCGAGGGTATGGGAAGGAAACTGATTTCACCTGATCAGACTAGGAAGTGGTTGAAGCCTGAATTAAAGTGCTATAAAAAGAGTAAAGACCTGGGAAATATATTGGGAAAAAATCCCTATAAAAACAGCATTAATAACTCTCTGCTCTTTAATGATCCAGATCCTGTGGTAGGCAAAGAAGAGCTGGTTTTAGCCAGAGGATGATCTCCGTTTGTCTTCATGATCTGGCATTTATTGCAAGCCAGGCATGGATCTCTGCACTAGAGCTGCAAATGCTGGGGGGGCCCTCACTGTCCCTTTTCTCTTCTCAGCGGGACAACCGGCATGTCCACAGTTCAGTGTGACAGGCTTTAACACAGGGAGATAAAAGACTGCCAAGGGTAGGTTGGAGCTGGGAAAAGCCACTTAGGAACTGATTTTCAGGGGAGCTGATAGACAAGGGCAAAGCAAAGAATGAGGATGAGTGTGTCAAGTTTCAAAGTGCCAGGAGGCAGCACAGTGCAATAGGGAATGTACAGCAAGTTCATGACAACCGACAGCTGATCTGGCAGCATCACCTGGGGATGGAGGCTGAGCCGCGGGGTTAACACTGGGGCTGAGATGGTTTGTATACATGCCGAGGAGGTGTGGTACTACACTGAAGGGGCACAGGGAGCTAACGGAGGATTTCAAATATCAGAATCGTAACCATAATAGAGTATTTAATTGCATCTTAGCTTTCATCAAGGGTAAGATGCACTATAGTTTATGTTCGACTAAGAAAGAGAAATGCTGTCAGTTAAACTAAGAAGAGTCCTCAATTGAAAGGTGAGTCCACCTTAAGAGATATTAAAATGGGGGGGAGGAAAAATCTTAGATTAAGTAAATAGTGGAACTCGAATAATTGAGAAAGGTCGAACACTTGGATCAACTTAAAAA
>NW_026751697.1:0-1506 GCF_022355385.1 Mustela nigripes
TTACGGTCAAGATCAGGTATTGGTTTAAAGTCCACATTCGGGTCAGGGACAGGGTTATATAGTGGTCATTGTTAGGGTCATGGTTAGGTTTAGGTTCAGGGCCAGGGTCAGGTTTAGGGTCACGGTCTGGTATAGGCAAATTTCAGGGGTAGGGTTATGATCATAATAAGGTATAGGGTCAGGGTTATTGTTAAAGTTTAGAGTTAGTGTTAGGGTTAGCGTTATGTTGACTGTTAGGGTTAGACCTTTTTAGGGTCAGGGTCCGTGGTAGGGTTAGGGGTTAGTGTTAGGGTGAGGTTCAGCGATAGGATTCGGGGTACGGCCCGTGTTAGTGTCAGGGTCTGGGTTACATTTAGGGTTAGAGTTAGGGTCAGGCTCACAGTCAGGGTCAGGTTTAGTGTTCAGGTCAGGGTCGGGGTCACTGTTAGGGTCAGGGTTAGGTTTATGGTCATGGTCTGGATCAGGGTCCGGGTGAAGTTTAGCACAAGTGTCTTTTAAGGTTCTGGTTCAGGTATTGGTTTAAAGTCCACATTCGGGTCAGGGACAGGGTTATGTAGTGGTCAGTGTTAGTGTCATGGTTAGGATTAGGGACTGGGTCAGGGTCAGGTGAAGGTCAGGGCCAGTGTCAGGTTTAGGGTCAGGCTTTGGTTTACGGTCACTGTTCGGTTCAGTGTCACAGTTAGGATTTGGCGGTAGGGTTTGGGAATGGAGTTAGGGTTAGAGTTAGAAATAGGGTTATGTTTAGTGTTAATATTGACAGCGTAAGGTCAGGGTTAGGGTTTGGTTTAGGGTAGGGTAGTGTTTGGGTCACAGCAGATTTAGGTTTAGGTTCAGGGTCCTTTTTAGGGTCATGGTTAGAGTTACCATTAGGTTTAGGGTTAGGGTCAGGATCACAGTCACAGTCAGGGTTAGGGTTAGGGTGAGGGTTAGGTCAGCGTCAGGGTTAGGATTAGGGTCAGGGTCAGGTTCCTGGTTAGGTATGAATCATGGTTACGGTAATGTCAGAGTTAGGTTTAGGTTCAGGGTCCACATCAGGGTCAGTGTCTGGCTTAGGTTTAGATTTAGGGTTCAGGTAAGGTCACAGTCAGCTTCAGGGTCAGAGTCATGGTCAGGGCTTGGGTGAGGGTTTGGGGTAGGCTCACCCTCAGTGTCAGAGTCAGGGTTAGTGGATACTGTTAGTGTTAGCCCCGCTCCTGGGTCATGGACCCATCCATTCAGGGTCTATGGATAAACCCTGGGCAGAAGGGTGTAGACCCTACACCTGATCCCACTTAACCAGCCTTAAACTGGGGTGTGAACATGACTTGCCCACCAGGCATCTAACCCCTCATCAGCCTGATCCTGCTTGGGGCATCTCCTTCCTTGATGGCATGGCCAGGTCCTCTTTACACACAGACACACACACACACACTCAAAGAGATATGCGGAGGAGACCTAGGGCTACACTGGTTGTTCATAAGGTGTGGGCCTCTCTGACTCTGAGCCCCCTGGTGTGACCTTTTGATT
>NW_026751698.1:0-1505 GCF_022355385.1 Mustela nigripes
CTTATCTAGATCTATTTTTGAATAGATAGGTTATTTATATTTTTTAAATTTTTAAAAATATTGATTTATTTTAGAAAAAAGAGAGAGAGACCATGAGTAAGAGGAAGTGGGGGGGGGGGTGGGAGAGAGAATCTTTAGCAGACTCCACACTTAGCATGGAGCCTGATGTGGGCCTCCATCTCACAACCTTGAGATCATGACCTGAGCCAGAACCAAGAATCCCAGGCTCAACCAACTGAGCTACCCAGCTGCCCAAAGAGATAGTTTTTTTAGATCATGATCTGGATATTACAGTCAACCTATGTGCTATTTAAGTGAATAAATAATGCAAAATGTGTGGTATGATTGTGTGTCTATATATGCATGATAAAAACAAACACATATTAAATTTTAATTAAGTGGTGGCAATATGGAGACTTTTTTGGATCACCTTTGCATATTTTCTAAAATGAATACATATGCATGTAAGTGTATACACACACACACACACACACACACAAATATGCATATATACATAACTTTTCAATAAATAGTGATCTAATGTACAGTTACTATCACATACAAATACAGTATTTCTAACAATGTTATCCATTTGAAACACACACTGAACCTGTGTCTCTGTACAACAAAATGACTGTAACAAAGTTTAAAAATTGATGAGTATAGTAACTTGAGCAATGTTTACTAGCTTCATATTGAGAAAAAGAAAAAACATCAAAACGATTAAGTGATTAAATTGTCATAGGAAATCGTAAATAAAAAAGATAAATACTCTGAGCCTGTATAATGCTGGAATGGGGGAATAGACTCCTATGCATCAAGATTTCATGAGATTCTTTACACTAAAATGAAATCCAGATGGAGTAAAGAATTAACGATTTTTAAAAACCCACAAATATCTCTAGGAAGTTCAAGTGCATATTAATCAATTCTTTAGATCAAGAAAAACAAAATATTGAATCAATGGAAGATCAACAGATTTAGGTTCAACTTTAAAAATTTGAGATTTCTGGGTGCCTGGGTGGCTCAGTGGGTTAAGCCTCTGCCTTCAGCTCAGGTCATGATCTCAGGGTCTGGGATCAAGGCCCGCATCAGGCTCTCTGCTCAGAGGGGATCCTGTTCCCCGCCCCCTCTGCCTGCCTCTCTGCCTACCTGTGACCTCTCTCTCTCTCTCTCTCTCAAATAAATGGATAAAATCTTTTTAAAAAATTTGGGATTTCCATTAAAAAATAAATGCCACAGTGCAATAAACAAAGTACAGGGAAAAATCATTTTCAGTAAAATGGAGTGAATGGGAAATATGTCTAATATTACCTATAAACTAGTTATACTACTATAAACTAGTAACTCTCAAAACAATTTAAATAATACTCCCTCAACCTATAGATAAATGGGCCTAGGACATAAATAAATTCATTAAAGAGAAAATTTAACTGCATAACAAACTATATAGATAAATGTTCACCTCACCAACAGAGAAGTCTAAACAACAATAAAATCCCATT
>NW_026751699.1:0-1505 GCF_022355385.1 Mustela nigripes
AATAATAATAATAATAATAAGTAGCAATGAAAATGTTAAAAAAAAGTTTTCTTAACTAATTAGGGTTCTTAGACATCAATTAGAGGAACCACCTCTCGCAAGCAAATTAATCTGCAAAACATTCCCAGATACAGAGTTGTCCGTAGACTGAAAGGTGAATCAAAAGGACTAGGTTTGGAAAATAGGTAAGGACAGTGAAAAAATGATCAAATTTTTGGGCAAAATAAATTCTTAGGTGTCCTTTCAATGGAGTCCTGGGCATTATGTAACAGAAACTCTGGAGATTATCTCAATCCATTGGAGTCACCCCGTTTATTAGCTTGCTATTGACAAAGTTATTTACAAACTGTAGAGCAAGAGGTTGTAATGTAGAAAACTGATGGTAATGCACAAGATTCTTGTTAACAATAATGCAAGTTAATGATTTTTCATTAGAAAACATAAATTCTATAACCCAAATTATGGGCCCAGAGCACTTCTGCTGCACAACTCTGCTTATATCCCAAATTACCATGTGAACTGGTTTTAATATCTGCTTCTCTTATTAATTTTTGAATAAAAATTCTTGACACAAGTATTTTATAATTGTGTGATAATCATGCATTTAATTTCTTGGAGAACAAAACACACTTTAGCATAACTAGGTTCATTCACAGAAATGATGTAATAAATGTAGAATATTGGACACTTGTTTGGTATTCTTTGCCATGATTTGCACTATCTAAAAAGAGATCAGTAAACTTGGACTGGAGTTAGTAGACATGGAAGAAAATAAAATATTACAGAGAAGAATACTCTGTGGTCCACAACCTAAACGGACTGGGATTCCCATCATTTGGATCCCTGTAGCTTTACAAAAGTCAATTAAATTTTTGTATCTCTGATTAAAGTTGATTCCCCAGTACATTTTCCAACATCTCTTGTATTGTTTCCCAGAAAAAAGGGATTTTGCACATGTATCTGCCTTTGTCTCTGGTCATGATCTCAGTCAGGATCCTGGGATCGAGCCTCATATTGGGCTTCCTGCGCATTAGGGAGTATACTTCTCAGTCTCTCTCTGCAGCTACATCCCCCTGCCCCACTCATGCTCTCTTTCTCTCAAATAAATAAATACAATCTTTAATTTTTTAATTAAAAATAAGATAAATAAAATAAAATAAAAAGTTTTTTCTTACTGCCCCATTTAGCTCCTTTTTTTGAGTTGTATTTAAAGCAGCATGAGAGAACATGAGGCTCTCAAACTTAAAAAAAAAAGGGAAAAAATTGAGTTTTGTTAAAATTTACGATCTTGTCTGCTAGACAAAAACGTTGGCTTTGTTAACATGTGAAAATTAACAAAAGAGAATAAGATAGAATTCTAAAATTTTTGTAGAAATTAAAAATTTCCAAAAGCCCAGGGCCAGACGGCTTCCCAGGGGAATTCTACCAAACATTTAAAGAATAACTAATTCCTATTCTCCTGAAACTGTTCCAAAAAATAGAAATGGAAGGAAAACTTCCAAACT
>NW_026751700.1:0-1505 GCF_022355385.1 Mustela nigripes
ATTCCTCAGATATGCCAGGCATGATCCAACCTTATGGCCTTCAAGATAGCCAATTCCTTTGTCTGGAGTGACCTTATTGCTGATAGTTCTGGGCAAATTCATCACCTTTCCATACCTTTGTTCAATTGGCAGCTTCACTGTAACTACCCTGATCTTCCTATTAAAAATTTTAACTCCCCATCCCCTGCCTAGCAACCTTGATTTTTCTCACCCTGATCTAATTTTTCTTTGTCCCCATTGTACTCATCATTTTTGAATGCACTATGCAATTTTTACTAAGGTTTATGGCTTTTAATTGTCTCACCCTTTAAAATAAAAGTTCTACAAAGCCAAGTATTTCATTTACCAGTGGAGTCTGAAGTAATATCTGCCATATAATAGGTTCAATAGACAATTGGTAAATTTCAGAATAAATTAATGTTGAGAGTATACTGAATTTCATAAGTCATTTCAATATTTTTTTCCAAAAAATAAACTACGTGAAACATATCTTAAATTTACTTTCAAAATATTTTATAGCATATAATGGACAATATAAATAAGCCTTAAAGAAACAATCATATAAATAAACATTTCATACCTACTTAAAAACTGCATAATACCACACTCCTAGATCCTCTCTGAATGCTCTAAAATAACCCTTCAAAGGAAATACATTTTTAAAAATAACATATTTTTGTCAGATAATTTAATAAAATAAAAGTTTCATTCATCTATGCAGATCATAATAAATGTTTTTAATAAGATGAAATTATAACTCTGAAGTGTGCTAAAATGAAACCACCTGCTAAGGGTGAGAGAACAAAAATAAACATTATTTTTCCAAATAAGAGGAATTTATTACCTTTGAATCAAAGCATGTGGATTTGTTCAAACTGGCTATAAAGGAATATGGAGACACAAACCATAGAAAGTCATATTTTAGATTTCTAAAAGACTTCGAAGTGAAGAGTATACATTTTTTTAAAAGATTTTACTTATTTATTTAACAGAGAGAAATCACAAGTAGACTGAGAGGCAGGCAGACAGAGGGGGAAGCAGGCTCCCCGCTGAGCAGAGAGCCTGATGTGGGACTCAATCCCAGGACCCCGAAATCATGACCCGAGCCGAAGGCAGTGGCTTAACCCACTGAGCC
Source organism: Mustela nigripes (assembly GCF_022355385.1). Lineage (NCBI taxonomy): Eukaryota > Metazoa > Chordata > Mammalia > Carnivora > Mustelidae > Mustela > Mustela nigripes. The sequence continues at coordinate 1,136 of NW_026751700.1, forward strand.
ACCCAGGTGCCCCGAGTATACATTTTTTAAATGCTACATAATGCTACATAATGACAAGATGACAGGTTGTGACAAATAGCATTTTAAAAGCTCTACTCATGATGGAACGGAAGGTGTCATTTCCCTATAATTTTATATATGTCATTAATTTACTATATCTGGATACAACATATTACCAAACAGATGTTCATCAAAGACTAAATCATTTTTAATGGAACATAATAAATTGAACCTATATCTATTAATCATTTTTTCGATCTAACATTTATAGTCTCGCTAAATATTTTATCCATTGTCGACAAAATTAAAAAAATATATAGGATACCTAGGAATAAACCTAACCAAAGAGACACAGAATCTATACTCAGAA
>NW_026751701.1:0-1505 GCF_022355385.1 Mustela nigripes
CTCCTCGGTTGCTCCCCCAGATCAGGCAGATCTAACATGTCTTGTTGATTGGAGACAATTGGAATGCGAGGTGGGCTACCCAGCCATCCATCAATAGAACCCTGCTCGGAATCGTTGTCCTGGACCCAACCAACAGGTCTCAATTGTTCTGCAGAAGAATCTTTGCAGTTGGGAGCTTCTCACAACTCCCATCGTGGGAAAACCCCCATGGCCTCGTGATCCACCCCCCACCCCCTCAGGAAGGTGCCATCAGGGACAGAATGTCCAAACTGAGCGATCGTCTGATCCTCGCCCTAGCTTCAGAGGCACGAGATCTCATTCAGGTCTGTAGATTGTGCCTCCCATATCCTCACCCAGGAACCTAGGCATAGCTTGGCTTCTCAGACTTCCGTCCTCAGACTACTGGCCCACAAGACCTCCAGTTTGGCAATCCAGAACTACAATGCAGCACTCTGCCTGCCCTCCAGAAAAAACATTGCCCTCCGGGGCTACCGAGAAACCACAAATGAGGATCAACCTGAACGCCATTCGGCTGTACCCCAAATATATAGGCTTACCTGGGTACTAATGCCCTTTCTGACACAGCCTGATCCTGGACCTCCTGGTCCCACCCTGACAGCTGGCCGCACACTGAGCACATCGGACCCGCCATTGCCTTAGGTCGTCATCTCATCTCAAACTCGGTTTTCAGGCTTAAGAACCTAGACCTTAATTCCAATAACGGCCCGGGTTTGAAAATGTTGCAGAAATAAGAACTCTTTCCCCATGGCAAGAAACCTTGTAGTTGGCATGTTGTCCAAGGTTCAGTGTAGTTGTACCAGTGTGGCCCATGAGGCCCCGCCCATGCTTGCGGGCCACATTGGTCACAAACACACATTGTGACCCTCAGCCTGAGCCCAGTCCTCAGGTAAGGCCTCTCAGTGGCTGGATGGGGAGACAGCATATTGGGCTTTCCATGCCCCTAGGCCCCCATTTTTAACCATAGTTCGGGTTGTCCCTTCACTCTTCCCCAGGGCTATGCTTTGGAATTCCTCTTTTGGTGGGACACCTGAGGAAACAAACCTGAAAGGAGTCCTCCCATCCCACAGATTAAAGAAAAACAATTGGGATCGGGCCAAATCCACAGAGATCAAGATTCCTCCATGGCCCATGAGGCCTCCCCAACATTCCACGGCCATCACTGATAAAAAATCCAGGGACAAAAGTCTGAGCACACGCCTCAGACTCGCTCATTCTGTATATCCTGAAGAGTTCTTCAGATAAGAACCTACACGGCACTCGAATACACCCAAAATATATAGTCAAACCTGGGCACTAATGCACTGTCTGACAACCTGAGCCCGGACCTCATGACCAACACCCAGACAGCTGACCGCACACTGAGCACAACACACCTGCCATGGCCTTAGGTCATCATCTCTTACCTACCTCTTTTTTCAGGCTTCAGAACCTAGACCTTATCTCCAATCACTGCCCAGGGGTGACTGTGATGCAGAAATCAGAAC
>NW_026751702.1:0-1505 GCF_022355385.1 Mustela nigripes
ATAAAGTACTCATCAAAGAAATTGAGGAAGACACAAAGAAATGGAAAAATGTTCCATGCTCCTATATTGGAAGAACAAATATTGTGAAAATGTCTATGTTACCTAAAGCAATCTACAGATTTAATGCAATCCCTATCAAAATCCCATACATTTTTTTCAAAGAAATGGAATAAGTAATCTGAAAATTTATACAGAACCAGAAAAGACCTCAAATAGCCAAAGGAATATTGAAAAAGAAAGCCAAAGTTGTTGGCATCACAACTCTGGACTTCAAGAGCTGTTTCAAAGCTGTCATCTTCAAGACAGTATGGTACTGGAACAAAAACAGACACATAGATCAATGGAACAGAAAAGAGAGCCCGGAAATAGACCCTCAACTCTATGGGCAACTAATCTTTGACAAAGCAGTAAAGAATGTCCAATGGAAAAAAGACAGCCTCTTCAACAAATGCTGTTGAGAAAATTGGACAGCCACATGCAGAAAATGAAACTGGACCATTTCCTTACACCACACACAATAGACTCCAAATGGATGAAGGACCTCAATGTGAGACAGGAATCCATCAAAATCCTTGAGTAGATCACAGGCAGCAACCTCTTCAATCTCAGCCACAGCAATTTCTTCCTAGGAACATCGCCAAAGGCAAGGGAAGCAAGAGCAAAAATGAACTACTGGGATTTCATCAAGATCAAAAGCTTTTGCACTGCAAAGGAAACAGTAAACAAAACCAAAAGACAACTTACAGAATGGAAGAAGATATTTGCAAACGACATATCAGAAAGAGGGCCAGTATCCAAAATCTATAAAGAGCTTAGCAAACTCAACACCCAAAGAACAAATAATCCAATCAAGAAATGGGCAGAGGACATGAACAGACATTTCTGCAAAGAAGACATCCAGATGGCCAACAGACACATGAAAAAATGCTCTGTATGACTCGGCATCAGGGAAATACAAATCAAAACCACAATGAGATACCACCTCACACCAGTCAGAATGGCTAAAATTAACAAGTCAGGAAATGACAGGTGCTGGCAAGGATGCCGAGAAAGGGGAACCCTCCTACACTGTTGGTGGGAATGCAAGCTGGTGCAACCACTCTGGAAAACAGCATGGAGGTTCCTCAAAATGCTGAAAAGTTGAAAAAAGTTGAAAAAGTTGAAAATAGTTACCCTATGACCCAACAATTGCACTACTGGTTATTTACCCTAAAGATACAAATGTAGTGATCTGAAGGGGCACGTGCACCCAAATGTTAATAGCAGCAATGTCCACAGTAGCCAAACTATGGAAAAAACCTAGATGTCCATCAACAGATGAATGGATAAAGAAGAAGTGGTATACATATACAATGGAATACTATTCAGCCATAAAACAAATGAAATCTTGCTATTTGCAATGATGTGGATGGAACTAGAGGGCATTAAGCTTAGCGAAATAAGTCAATCAGAGAAAGACAACTATCATATGATCTCCCTGATATGAGGAAGTGGAGATGCAAAGT
>NW_026751703.1:0-1505 GCF_022355385.1 Mustela nigripes
GTGTTGAGTTTGAGGAGTTCATTATAGATCCTGGATATCAACCTTTGCCTGTACTGTCATTTGCAAATATCTTCTCCCATTCCGTGGGTTGCCTCTTTGTTTTCTTGACTGTTTCCTTTGCTGTGCAGAAGCTTTTGATTTTGATGAAGTCCCAAAAGTTTATTTTTGCTTTTGTTTCCTTTGCCTTTGGAAACATATCTTGAAAGAAGTTGCTGTGGCTGGTATCGAAGAGATTACTGCCTATGTTCTCCTCTAGGATTCTGATGGATTCCTGTCTCACATTGAGTTCTTTTATCCATTTTGAGTTTATCTTTGTGTACAGTGTAAGAGAATGGTTGAGTTTCATTCTTCTACGTATAGCTGTCCAGTTTTCCCAGCACCATTTTTTGAAGAGACTGTCTTTTCTCCACTGTATATATTTTCCTGTTTTGTCGAAGATTAATTGACCGTAGAGTTGAGGGTCCATATCTCAGCTCTCTATTCTGTTCCACTGGTCTATATGTCTGTTTTTATGCCAGTACCATGCTGTCTTGGTGATCACAGCTTTGTAATAAAGCTTGGAATCAGGTAACGTGATGCCCCCAGCTTTATTTTGGTTTTTCAACATTTCCTTAGCAATTAGGGTTCTCTTCTGATTCCATACAAATTTTAGGATTATTTGCTCCAGCTCTTTGAAGAATATTGGTGGAATTTTGATCAGAATGGCATTATAAGTATAGATTGATCTAGGCAGTATAGACATTTTAACAATGTTTATTCTTCCGATCCAAGAGCATGGAATGGTCTTCCACCTTTTTGTATCTTCTTCAATTTCTTTAATGAGTGTTCTGTAGGAACCTTCTCCAGAATAGACCACATACTGGGTCACAAATCAGGACTCAACCAATACCAAAAGACTGAGATTATTCCCTGCATATTCTCAGATCACAATGCTTTGAAACTGGAGCTCAATCACAAGGAAAAGTTCAGAAGGAACTCAAACACCTGGAAGCTAAAGACCACCTTGCTTAAGAATACTTGGATCAACCAGGAGATAAAGAAGAACTGAAACAATTCATGGAAACCAATGAGAATGAAGACACTTCGGTCCAAAACCTATGGGATACAGCAAAGGCGGTCCTAAGGGAGAAATACATAGCCATTCAAGCCTCCCTCAAAAAAAAGTGAAAAATACAGAGTACAACAGCTGTCTCTACACCTTAAAGAACTGGAGAATCAACAACAAATTAAACCAACTCCACACAGAAGAAGGGAAATCATCAAGATTAGAGCTGAGATCAATGAGGTAGAAACCAGAGATACAGTAGAACGTATCAATGAAACTAGAAGCTGTTTTTTTTTAATAATTTTTTATTTTTTATAAACATATATTTTTATCCCCAGGGGTACAGGTCTGTGAATCACCAGGTTTACACACTTCACAGCACTCACCAAAGCACATATGTTCCCCAATGTCCATAATCCCACCCCCTTCTCCCAAACCCCCTCCCCCCAGCAAACTGAGG
>NW_026751704.1:0-1505 GCF_022355385.1 Mustela nigripes
TCCTGAGGGATGGGCTCAGGCCCTGGTGTCTTGGGAGATGGTGGGGCTGGGCTTCAGAGCAGGGGGCTCAGTGTAACTGGGGCACGCAGGGGTGAGTGGTGGACACTCACCTTTCAGAGTCTGGCTTCTCTGGCTTCTGTTGCTTCTCCTCCGTGGCTCTGCTTGGTACTGAGATAAGAGAACGTTGGGAGGCTGAGACCCCCAGCCCAGCAGCAGGTGCTCACTGCTCATGAGTAGTGTGACTTCCTACCTTTAACTAAGGGGGTGGGCGGACTGTGATTTTCTTTAGTTTTACTCATTTCCTTTTCAAAATGGATACAAATATTTCCAGTTTTCCTCTTTGAAGAATGTACAGAAGGATATCCTATGTGAGAAGTTTGCCACTGTTCCTCTGCTCAAGAAACACACATAATACCAGACCTGGTGGCGCAACTGGACTTTTTCACATAGTACCCCAGTTTCCAAGGCAAGAGCCCCACTCTAGCTGCTGCTTGGGACCTCCTGGGCTCAGTACTGCCCTCAATCAGCCCTGAAGGGGGAACATTCACCTGAAATACCTGTCCTTGGACCGTGGCTGGTGACACAGTGCTCAGGGGCCTGACCTCCACTAGAGAGGCAGCTTTTAGCCTCTGGTCCTTGGCCACCAGTCACTGTGTTTGGGACACTGCCCTGGACCCCTCCACCACACCTGGATTCTGGCCTGAGATCTTCAGGGAGAAATCCTCGTGTCCCTCTAACCCCTGCTGAGTCTGGCTTGTTCTGGATGGATGGTGGTCTGCTCTCTCCTGAGAATACCCATTCTATTCTTTCCCATTTCAGGAGTCTCTCCAGTGACTCAGAAAAGTGGAAAGAATAATAGCAAAGAAGATAGAATCACACTCTGCTGGGTCTGGGCCGAGGGTTCCTTACCTTCCCGCTCTTTCTGTGTTTCTTGCCTGGTGGTGAGGATGGATCAGGCTGGAAATAAGAAACTAAATATACAAAGAGCCCTATCCCACATACAAGGGCAAAGATGACATTAACTGCCCAGATAATGGGACTGGAGCTCAGCCAACCATTAAAAAAGAATTGCTGAGGGAAGAGATAATTTTCCATCTCTTCCCTCATCAGACATTGATGTCTGATCGCACTGCTGCCTCAGACAACTGAGCTCTGAGACTTAGCGTCCAACCACACTGCTGTCCTCAGACAACTGAGCCCTGGGTGTGGAGGTGCAGATACAAGACCCAGGCCCACATCACAGAGCTAGTGTATGGTCACAAAGGGCTCCTGAGGGAGGGGGAGGGAGCCCCACCCTGTGGCTCTATCACTCCGCCCTCCCAGGCCTCCAAGTCCCTCCCCTCAGCAGACACCAATCTCTTCTCTGTATCTATGAATCTGAGTTTCTTTTTTATTTCCCAATTCTACATACACGTGAAACTATATGGTATTTATCTTTCTCTTATTTTATTTAACAATGTATTCTCAAGGTTCTCCATGTTACCACGACCATCACCATTTCATTA
>NW_026751705.1:0-1505 GCF_022355385.1 Mustela nigripes
CTTCATCAAATCTATCTATGAAAGACCCACAGCAAATATCATCCTCAATGGGAAAAAACTTGCAGCCTTACTGTTGAGATCAGGAACAAGACAAGGATGCCCACTCTCACCACTCTTGTTCAACATAGTATTAGAAGTCATAGCAACAGCAATCAGACAACAGAGAGAAATAAAAGGTATCCAAATTGGTAATGAAGAAGTCAAACTGTCTCTCTTCGCAGATGACATATTCTTTATATGGAAAACCCAAAAGACTCCACCCCCAAACTACTAGAACTCATACAGCAATTCAGCAACGTGGTAGGATACAAAGTCAATGTACAGAAATCATCGGCATTCTTATACAATAATAATGAAAATACAGAAAGGGAAATTAGAGAATCAATTCCATTTATTATAGCACCAAGAACCATAAGATACCTGGGAATAAACCTAACCAAAGAGGTAAAGGATATGTACTCAAGGAACCACAGAACACTCATGAAAGAAATTGAAGAAGACAAAAAAGATGGAAGACCATTCCATGCTCTTGGATCGGAAGAATAAACATTGTTAAAATGTCTATACTGCCTAGAGCAGTCTATACTTTTAATGCCATTCCTATCAAAATTCCACCGGTATTCTTCAAAGAGCTGGGGCAAATAATACTAAGATTTGTATGGAATCAGAAGAGACCCTGAATCGCTAAGGATATGTTAAAAGACAAAAAATAAAATGGGGGGGGCATCACGTTACCTGATTTCAAGCTTTACTACAAAGCTGTGATCACTGAAACAGCATGGTACTGGCATAAAAACAGACACATAGACCAGTGGAACAGAGTAGAGAGCCCAGATATGGACCCTCAACTCTATGGGCAAATAATCTTCAACAAATCAGGAAAAAATATCCAGTGGGGGGAAAAAAAAAAGTCTCTTCGATAAATGGTGCTGGGAAAACTGAACAGCTATATGTAGAAGAATAAAACTCGACCATTCTCTTACACCATACACAAAGATAAACTCAAAATGGATAAAGGACATTAAAGTGAGGCAGGAATCCATCAGAATCCTAGAGGAGAACATAGGTAGTAATCTCTTCGATATCAGCCACAGCAACTTCTTTCAAGATATGTCTCCAAAGGCAAAGGAAACAAAAGTGAAGATGACCTTTTGGGACTTCATCAAAATCAAAAGCTTCTGCACAGCAAAGGAAACAGTCAAAAAAACAAAGAGGCAACCCACAGAATGGGAGAAGATATTTGCAAATTACAGTACAGACAAAAGTTTGATATCCAGGATCTATAATGAACTCCTTTAACTCAACACCCACAAAACAGACAAGCATATCAAAAAATGGGCAGAAGATATGGACAGACACTTCTCCAATAAAGACATACAAATGGCTATCAGACACATGAATAAATGTTCGTCGTCACTAGCCATCAGGGAGATTCAAATTAAAACTACATTGAGATATCACCTTACACCAGTTAGAATGGCCAAAATTAGCAAGACAGGCAACAA
>NW_026751706.1:0-1504 GCF_022355385.1 Mustela nigripes
AAGGAGGGAATTTATTACATGAAGCACTGGGTGTGGTGCATAAACAATGAATTTTGGATCACTGAAAATAAATTAAAAGAAAAAAAAAGACTGACTACAGACATGGACCTCAGTGTAACACAGATATGGAACTCACTGTAAACCAGCCACTTCCCACCGACACAAACAGACTATGATAATAATAAATAATAATGCAATTAAGAAAATTGCCTGCCAAATAATTTTTCCTCTTTTTAATTTTTATGATTATTATTTTTATTTTATTTTTAAAGTTTTTATTTAAATTCCAGTTAGTTAAAATAAGGTTAATATTAGTTTCAGGTGTACAATATAGGGATCAACACTGCCATACAATGGCTTAAATAAAAAAATGGAAAAAAAATTTTTTTAAAGATTTTATTTTTAAAAAACTCTACACCCAAGGTGGATTTCAAACGTACAACCCCAAGATCAAGAGTTACATATTTTACTGACTGATCCAGCCAGGCACCCCAACAAATAAAAATTTTATAAAATTGTTGAGTTTGTGGGAGTCTCATTTGCTCTGTCAGTTAAGTGTCTGCCTTTGGCTCAGTTCATGATCTCAAAGTCCTGGGATTGAGCCCCATATTGCTCATGCGCTCTCTCTCTCTCTCTCTCTCTGGCTTTTGCTCTTAAATAAATAAATAAAATATTTTTTTAAAAAATTGTTGAGTTTGTTTAACTAGTTTTAAACTAGTAGACAGAGATTAAGATAAAGTATGATGTCATGGCAGGGAAAAATACAACTTACACGTTTTAAAAATAAAATGTGCAATGCAAGTTACATCACTTCTTTTATCACCACACTGGGACTTTCCCTACTGAGTTGTTGTAATGTAAGGACCCATTTTATATTTTTATATTTGAGCAAGAGGCTTTCATTGAGGTTAACCCTTAAACTGTCCTTGCTCCCCTTCCCCCAGGGGATTCACTTAAAAACAAGTCCTGGAAATCAGCTCCAGGTAACAAAGCCCATATACAAGGGTGGGTCAGGCCAGGTGCAGACATCAATCAGCGGGAGGGGGGCGCGGTGTTTGCATATTGTCTCCCTAGATACTAAGGAGTATGCCCACTCCTCCGCCCTTTGGGAACCTTTTTGGCACCAATCCTAATCAAGGTGTAATAGGCTGGGTCAAATGTGTATACTAGGGTAAATTGAACCTCAATTGGTCACCTAGCCTCACTGTGGAGTTTCCTGTGTGTGTTAAAATCTCATTGGTCACCTGTGCGTGGCCAGGCCTGACTGCATGGCCTTTGCCCTTAAAAGATAGACTGTGAAACAGCGAAGGGTTGACTTCTCTCATAATAGGTGTGGCCCCGAATGTTCGGTTAGATTCTTGATGCTTGGCATGAAATAAAGCTTTGCTTGACCTTCGCTTTACATCAGTCTCGCTCCTTTAATCATAGACCCATTATTGGGGCATAACAGTATTAATCTTATAGTTATAAGTCCACAATGCATCCATCATCCATTCTACCCCTT
>NW_026751707.1:0-1504 GCF_022355385.1 Mustela nigripes
TTCTGATTTCTGCATCACAGTCACCCCTGGGCAGTGATTGGAGATAAGGTCTAGGTTCTGAAGCCTGAAAACTGAGGTAGGGAAGAGATGATGACCTAAGGCCATGGCGGTTCTGATGTGCTCAGTGAGCGGTCTGCTGTCTGGGTGTTGGTCACGAGGTCCGGGCTCAGGTTGTCAGACAGTGCATTAGTGCCCAGGTTAGACTGTATATTTTGGGTGCATTCGAGTGCCGTGTAGGTTCATATATGAAGAACTCTTGAGGATATGAAGAATGAAGAAGACTGAGGGGCGTGCTCAGGCTTTTGAATCTGGATTTTGTATCAGTGATGGCCGTGGAATGTTGGGGAGGCCTCATGGGCCATGGACGAATTTTGCTCTCTGTGGACTTGGCCCTATCCCAATTGTTTTTCGTCAATCTGTGGGATGGGAGGACTCCTTTCAGGTTTGTTACCTCAGGTGTCCCACCAAAAGAGGAATTCCAAAGCAGAGCCCTGGGGAAGAGTTAAGGGACAACCCGAACAACGGTTAAAAACTGGGGCCTAGGGGCATGGCAAGCCCAATAAGTTGTCTCTCCATCCAGCCACTGAGACTCCTTACCTGAGGACTGGGCTCAGGCTGAGGGTCACAATGTGTGTTTGTGACCAATGTGGCCCGCAAGCATGGGCGGGGCCTCATGGGCCACAATGGTTTCAACTACAATGAACCTTGGATAACATGCCAACCACAAGTTTTCTTGCCAGGGGAAAGCGTTCTGATTTCTGCATCATTTTCAAACCCGGCCGTGATTGAGAATAAGGTCCAGGTTCTGAAGCCTGAAAACCGAGATTGAGAAGAGATGACGAACTAAGGCCATGGCGGGTCCGATGTGCTCATTGTGCGGCCAGCTGTCTGGGTGGGGCCAGGAGTTCCAGGCTCAGGCTGCGTCAGAAAGGGCATTATGCCCAAGTCAGCCTATATATTTGGGGTACAGCCGAATGGCGTGCAGGTTGATCCTCATTTGGTGTTCCTGGGTAGCCCCAGAGGGCAATGTTTTTCTTCTGGAGGTCAGGCAGAGTGCTGCATTGTAATTCTAAATTGCGAAAATGGAGGGCTTGTGGGCCAGTAGTCTGAGGACGGAAGTCTGAGAACCGAAGCTAGGCCTAGTTTTCTGGGTGAGGATATGGCAGGCACAGTCTACAGTCCTGAATCTAGATCTCATGCATCTGAAATCAGGGCAAGGATCAGACGATCGCTCAGATTGGACATTCTGTCCCTGATGGCCCCTTCTTGAATGAGGGGGGGAACACGAGTCCATGGGGGTTTTCCGACGATGGGAGTTGTGAGAAGGTCCCAATTGCAAAGATTCTTCTGCAGGACAATTGAAACCTGTTGGTTGGCTCCAGGACAACGATTCCGAGCAGGGTTCTGAGGATGGATGGATGGGTAGCCCACCTCGCACCCAATTTTCTCCAAGCAACAGACAGGTCAGATCTGCTGGATCTGGGGGAGCAACCGAAGAGGCTGA
>NW_026751708.1:0-1504 GCF_022355385.1 Mustela nigripes
TTGGCTTTTGAGAGTTACTTGTATATTTTGTGTAATAGCCCATTATCATATATGTTTTCTGCAAATACTTTCTTATAGTTTGTGACTTGTCTTTTCCTTCTCTTGACAATGTCATTCACAGAGCATAAGTTTTTGTGTTTTTTTTAGTAACTTCTACACCCAACATGGGGCTCAAACTCATGACCCCAAGATCAAGAGTCACCTCTCTACTGACTGAGCCAGCCAGGCTCTCATAAGCTTTTAATTTGAATTAAGTTCAGTTTATCAATTATTCTTTCATGTATCATGTATTTCACATCATATCTATAAAGTCATCACAATACCTAAGATTATCTTCTAGGAGTTTTCTAATTTTATGTTTTACATTTAAGTGTATGATCCATTTGAGTTCATTTTTGTGAAAGGTATAATGTCTAAATCTAAATTCATCTTTTGCATGTGAATATCTAGCAACATTTGATGAAAAGAGTATCATTTCTTCATTGTATCGCCTTCATCCCTTTGTTAAAGATCTGTTGACTATAGTCAGTTGAGTTTATTTCTGAGCTCTCTATTCAGCTTTATTGATCTACTTGTCTGTTATTTCACCAATACCACATTGTCTTGATTAGTTTAGCTTTTTATAAGAAGTCTTGATGTTTGGTAGTCTCAGTCCTCCAATTTTGTTCTTCTGCTTCAATATTGCATTGTGTATTTTGGGTCTTTTGCTTTGTTATATAAACTTTAGAATCATTTTGCCAAGATCCACAAAATAACTTGATGGGATTTTTATTCAGATTACATTGAATCTATAGATCAACTGGAAAGAACTGATATTTTGAAAATATTGAATCTTGCTATACATGAACATGGAATATCTCTCCATTCATTTTTTGAAAATTTTTTTTATTTATTTGTTTGACAGATAGAGATCACAGGTAGGCAGAGAGAGATAGAGAGAGAGAGGGGAGGAAGTAGGTTTCCCGCTGAGCAGAGAGCCCGATGTGGGGCTCGATCCCAGGACCCTGGGACCATGACCTGAGCCGAAGGCAGAGGCTTTAACCCACTGAGCCACCCAGGCGTCCCTATCTCTCCATTTATTTAGCTCTTCTTTGATTTTTTAAATTGGGGTTTTATAGTTTTATCATATGGATTGTGTACATGATTTGTTAGATTTATATCTAGGAATTCCATTTTTAATGGTGATAATGTAAATAGCATATTTTTAGTTTCAAATTCCTCTTGTTCGTCACTGATCTATAGAAAAGCAATTGACTTTTGTATGTTAACTGTATAACCTGCAACTTTGTTGTAATTGCTTACTAGCTCCAGGAGGATTTGTTGTTGTTGTTGTTACTGATTCTTTCTTATTTCCTACATAGATGATCATGTCTTCTGCAAACAGTTTTTTTCTTCCTTTTATTTTTGTTTCCTTTTTTATTTCCTTTTTACTTTTTATTTCCTTTTTAAATTTCCTTTTCTTGTCTTATTGCATTGGCAAGGATTTCCAGTACAATGTTGAAAA
>NW_026751709.1:0-1504 GCF_022355385.1 Mustela nigripes
AAAAAATATAAAACAGAAATATATATATATATATATATATATATTAGATAAACTAATTAAAATACGTTAAAACAGAAACGGGTAAAAACACACATAGTATTCTATAGAAAACATATTTAAATGAATCAAAGAGTTGCTAAATAAACAACAAGGATGTGAAAAAAATACCAAAATTCCAATATTGGGAGTTAGATTGTCTGTTTCAGTGTTATTAATATTGACCATAAAAGACTCCTGATAAAAATCACTACTTTTAGAATCCTACGAAATGTAATACTTTGTTGGAAATAACTATTTTCACTTCCTGTTCAAGCAATAAAAAATAAATTAAACAGTAAGAAAACATTTTTCTTTTCAGTTCATTGTGTCTGAAGTATAAGAGAAACATATACAGCATAAATAAAATTCACTGTAATACCTCAAATCCTGGCTTAGAGGACTAATATATTTACACTCATACTGAAGTTTGTTTCAGCATTTTTAGTGGAGTTGCAAACTTTCTCAGCCCCACTGGACTATTAGCAAGCACATTTGGAAATGTGTAGAGACAAACCAAGACTTTCACAAAAAAGGCTGAAAAACAGAAATGCATATATTAAAAAATAAACCCTTACAATAGTGTGGAGTACCATTTATGCTTCTTAACCTCATTGATGCCCATGGAGTAAAAGTAAACAAAAATAACTGTATTGTTTCTAATGCCAATGTCAGGTGTATACAGTTTAAATTTAAAGAACTATAGAGTTCTGTTTGACCTTAGAATTATATTAAGTCAACCAAATGATACACTTTGACTTGGTATATTTCATCTTGTTCCTTTGTCTTCATCTATTTAAAAGAGAACATTCGTGAATGAAGAAGCTGCAGCAATGCAGTTCTACTCTTGTATATTTAACTGTGATCTTCATGCAGATCAATCCAGTCTCTCGAATGAATTTACTCACAAAACTAGTGTTTCCCTGTAAATGGGAAAATTCTTTACGTTCAGGTCTTCATGAATAGATCTGCCTGCTGATGCCAGAAAAAAAGAGCAGGCGTGGAGGGGTGGGCGGGAACTCAAGTTTATAAGTCTTGCATATCTTCATCCAACTGGACAGTTTGGAGCTTCGCAAGCTCTTTTTTGTCTGTTTCCAGCTCTTCACAGACAGTCTCGATCATGCTTTCTAGGACATACTTGGAATTTGAGTCCAGCATCATTAAGTTGCTTGTGGCTTTGCCCTCAGAATTTGTTAAGAAATTCTCTTTTATGTTAGCTACTGATTGCAGAACCAAACGATGTTCTCTGACAACATCCTGGTGCACTCCTGGGGAAGGGTGACTTACCTGGTCTTCAGTCATAGGAACAATTTCCCCAAGGGCAGCCTGGGTCATGGGGACTGACAATAGATCTTGACCAGCAATGAGGGAACAGTTCTGAAGAGTTGCATAGTTAGTTAGTGTTGCTGACAGATGTCACAGTAGACTTGCTTGCCACAGGTGCAGACATTGGCTGGCTCTCAGCCAT
>NW_026751710.1:0-702 GCF_022355385.1 Mustela nigripes
ATTGGGGCCTGGGCATGGCAAGCCCAATATGCTGTCTCTCCATCCAGCCACTGAGAGGCCTTATCTGAGGACTGGGATCAGTCTGAGGGTCACAATGTGTGTTTGTGACCAATATGGGCCATAAGCATGGGCGGGGCCTCATATCCACACTGGTTTCAAGTACAGTGAACCTTGGACAACATGCCAACCACAAGGTTTCTTGCCATAGGGAAAGAGTTCTGATTTCTGCATCATTTTCAAACGCGGGCCGTGACTGGAGATAAGGTCTAGTTCCTGAAGCCTGAAACCTGAGGTTGAGAAGAGATGACGACCTAAGGCCATGGCGGGTCTGATGTGCTCAGTGTGCGGCCAGCTGTCTGGGTGGGGCCAGGAGTTCCAGGCTCAGGCTGTGTCAGAAAGGGCATTAGTGCCCAGGTCAGCCTATATATTTCGGGTACAGCCGAATGGCGTGCAGGTTGATCCTCATTAGGGCTTTCTGGGTAGCCACAGAGGGCAATGTTTTTCTTCTGGAGAACAGGCAGAGTGATGCATTGAAGTTCCGGAATGCAAATTGGAGGGCTTGTTGGCCAGTAGTAGTAGGACGGAAGTCTGAGAACCCAAGCTAGGCCTAGGTTTCTGGGTGAGGATATGGCAGGCACAATCTACAGACCTGAATCGAGATCTCCTGCATCTGAAGTCAGGGCGAGGATCAGACGATCGCTC
>NW_026751710.1:802-1504 GCF_022355385.1 Mustela nigripes
ATTGGGGCCTGGGCATGGCAAGCCCAATATGCTGTCTCTCCATCCAGCCACTGAGAGGCCTTATCTGAGGACTGGGATCAGTCTGAGGGTCACAATGTGTGTTTGTGACCAATATGGGCCATAAGCATGGGCGGGGCCTCATATCCACACTGGTTTCAAGTACAGTGAACCTTGGACAACATGCCAACCACAAGGTTTCTTGCCATAGGGAAAGAGTTCTGATTTCTGCATCATTTTCAAACGCGGGCCGTGACTGGAGATAAGGTCTAGTTCCTGAAGCCTGAAACCTGAGGTTGAGAAGAGATGACGACCTAAGGCCATGGCGGGTCTGATGTGCTCAGTGTGCGGCCAGCTGTCTGGGTGGGGCCAGGAGTTCCAGGCTCAGGCTGTGTCAGAAAGGGCATTAGTGCCCAGGTCAGCCTATATATTTCGGGTACAGCCGAATGGCGTGCAGGTTGATCCTCATTAGGGCTTTCTGGGTAGCCACAGAGGGCAATGTTTTTCTTCTGGAGAACAGGCAGAGTGATGCATTGAAGTTCCGGAATGCAAATTGGAGGGCTTGTTGGCCAGTAGTAGTAGGACGGAAGTCTGAGAACCCAAGCTAGGCCTAGGTTTCTGGGTGAGGATATGGCAGGCACAATCTACAGACCTGAATCGAGATCTCCTGCATCTGAAGTCAGGGCGAGGATCAGACGATCGCTC
>NW_026751711.1:0-1504 GCF_022355385.1 Mustela nigripes
CACAGGCAGACAGAATGGCAGGCAGAGGCAGAGGGAGAAGCAGGCTCCCGGCCGAGCAAGGAGCCCGATGCGGGACTCGATCCCAGGACGCTGGGATCATGACCTGAGCCAAGGCAGCTGCTTAACCAACTGAGCCACCCAGGCATCCCTTTTGATGAAAATTTAATCTGTATAAACAATATATTTGCTGTAATGCGTGGTTCATGTAAAACATCTTATTTAATTATAAGCAACAACTGTATTAGAAATTAAGTAAATGTGTCTATAATATTTAAAGTTTTAACACATAATTCCAGTGCTTTGCCTTATTTTCTCAAATCCCTTTACCACTTTCACTGACAGAATCAAATGTACTTTTTCTACTAGTAGCCGGCTCTTTGTCTTTTGTCAGAAAGATGCCCTTGTGAATTATTTATAATAGAGATATTAGCAATAATAATAATAATAATAAATAGCAATGAAAATGTTAAAAAAAGTTTTCTTAACTGATTAGGGTTCTTAGACATCAATTAGAGGAACCACCTCTGGCAAGCAAATTAATCTGCAAGACATTCCCAGAATTAACAAGTCAGTCAGATACAGGGTTGTCCGTAGACTGAAAGGTGAAGCAAAAGGACTAGGTTTGGAAAATAGGTAAGGACAGTGAAAAAAATGATCAAATTTTTGGACAAAATAAATTCTTAGGTGTCCTTTCAATGGAGTCCTGGGCATTATGTAGCAGAAACTCTGGAGATTATCTCAATCCATTGGAGTCACCCCGTTTATTAGCTTGCTATTGACAAAGTTATTTACAAACTATAGAGCAAGAGGTTATAATGTAGAAAACTGATGGTAATGCACAAGATTCTTGTTAACAATAATGCAAGTTAGTGATTTTTCATTAGAAAACATAAATGCTATATCCCAAATTATGGGCCCAGAGCACTTCTGCTGCACAACTCTGCTTATATCCCAAATAACCATGTGAACTAGTTTTAATATCTGCTTCTCTTCTTAATTTTTGAATAAAAATTCTTGACACAAGTATTTTATCATTGTGTGATAATCAAGCATTTAATTTCTTGGAGAACAAAACACACTTTAGCATAACTTTGTTCTTTCACAAGCCAGCCTTGATAACACACTTCTATATGTTAGAAATGATGTAATAAATGTAGAATATTGGGCACTCGTTTGGTATTCTTTGCCATGTTTTGCACTATCTAAAAAGAGATCAGTGAACTTGGACTGGAGTTAGTGGGGAAGTAGGACCAGACTTTTTATTTGGAAGAAAATCAAATATTACAGAGAAGAATACTCTGTGGTCCACAACCTAAACGGGCTGGGATTCCCATCATTTGGATCCCTGTAGCTTTACAAAAGTCAATTAAATTTTTGTGTCTCCTATTAAAGTTGATTCCCCAGTACTTTTTCAAACATCTCTTGTAAAGTATTGTTTCCCAGAGACAAAGGCAGATACATGTGCAAAATCCCTTTCTTTCTGGGAAACAATACTTTACAAGAG
>NW_026751712.1:0-1504 GCF_022355385.1 Mustela nigripes
GTTTAGTCATCCCACTTTATATCAGGCCTCCAGTACATTCTAATTTATTTATAGAAAATATCATAAACATGAATGTCACTTTTCCTATTGCATTTATACTGAAACTGCAGTGACTCAAAGATGTTAGATCTGAAAAGCACTACCTTTCTATAATTTCTGTTTCCTAGGAGGAATGGATATACCATTTTAGAACATTATCCAACAGTATTCAAAACCACCATGAATTTTAAAACATAGTTATTACACCCTAAAAATCAAGTATGAAAATGTATAAACAACCAAGTCTCTATCTGTAAATGTAATACTCCCACACAGACTGGTTTTAAAACTTTCTAACTTAAGGAATTTGATAGCACAGACTCAGGGTAGTAGTTTCAGTGCCTACAGTATACTTTCATGGAGAGAGTAATGTAGGCTCTGAGTCACTTTCTGCCTAGAGATGACCTAATAGTGGTTCTGGCATTGTTTGTTTGTTTGTTTGTTTTTGAAAATACTTTCCTGGGCGTTATTCAGAAAATGCAGAGTTTGGCAATCTATATAAATTAAGGATGATCTTTTTGAATGTTTGTCTTTCACTACATCAAATTAACATAATTGGACAGAAATTTCACTAAATTAAGCATTGTTAGGAAACGTGTAAATTGGAGCTGCTCAAATTAGTTGCTCTTTGAACTATGTGCTGTTGATTCAGGATTAGATAAGGAGTTTGAAGGAAAACCTAAATCATTGCTTCCTTTTTTGAGAGAGTCTTAGCATATTTTCTTAAAATTAGCTGAAATAAACAATGTGTTTAGTCGCAAAGTGATTTGCATTTTTGCACAAACTCCCTATCTCCTTGAGAGTTATAACAAATATTTCATAAAACATCATTGATCTTTACTTTGTTACACTGCTGTAAAGCACATTCAGAGTTGCCAGTTAAGAGTGTTAGTGTTGAGATGAAATGTCATGCCTTTTACTTCACTTCCATGCAAATGAACACAGTAATTTATTAAGACACAATGAAGAAAAAAAATTGACAATGAGTTCCAGATTTTAAAAATCATTTGCCATTCAGTCCAAATTGTGAGTTTGATCGGTTACCGAACACTTTATAATGCACCCCCGGTAATTTTACAGAGATTATTTTTTTCTTGCCAATTCTTGATTATTCTGTCCAGCAGTGCAGAGAAAGCTAAGTAATTTAAAATAAACTTCCGTTAATTTTGATTGCCATAAACTTAAAATTGATTAATTTCCATATACAAAGTTTAAAATGTTCACAATTTATATTAAATATATATTCTTTATATACCTTGGAAAAATGATACTGAAAATTGAAATTAAAATGATGTTGTATATAGCTGCAAGAAGCCACCTGTCCCATTTCATCTTACTATATAAGTTGTGTCAGGTAATTTATAAAATCCCTACTGCATAACAAATCTATTTTTTGTTGGAATGGGTAGTAATGTTTCTTCTTCTTTTTTTTTTGTAATGTTTCTTCTTATTTCTAAATAAGTGT
>NW_026751713.1:0-1504 GCF_022355385.1 Mustela nigripes
ATCCCTCAGTAGAATTCGCTACCTGGGTGGATGGAGGGGGAAAGTGGCACCCTAATCTTTCATCTGCTGTTTTTTTTTTTAAAGCATTTGTAAATGTTTATTAAACTACTTTTATTTTTTTAAGATTTTATTTATTGACTTGACAGAAAGAGATCACAAGTAGGCCGAGAGGGAGGCAGAGAGAGAGAGAGAGAGAGAGAGGGAAGCATGCTCCCTGTGGAGCAGAGAGCCCGATGCGGGGCTCGTACCCAAGACCCTGAGATTAAGACCTGAGCCGAAGACAGCAGCCCAAACCACAGAGCCACCCAGGCGCCCCTAAACTACTTTTAAAAAAACTGTTGACCCCGTGTATAAAAACGGTAGGGTTATAGTATAGTGCTTTTTTAGACTGTTCCTTGTAAACACAAACAACCCTGACGTCAGCCAGGAGAAGCAAACAGAAGACTCTTTTAAGAGGACAGAAGGAAGGAACAGACACGGCCCTGCACTGAGCAAACAGACTAGCGAAGCAGCCGGTCCTGATCCTCCCTCTGTCCCCTTCCCACGGCGATACCAAGCGTAATTGTTTTCATCCTAAGCATTCCCAGCAGAAATGCCTCGATTCAAGCCCCCAAGAATAGCACAGATCTGTTGTGAATGCTTCCGCGGTGTGTCTTACAAGACCGTCCTCAAACCTGTGGGCGCTGTGTGCATGAAGTCCTTCAAAGCTCTGGTCTCCTCCTTCACTCTCCAGGGCCAGTGGTGTTCTGGGTCAAGGCCAGGCTTCTGAGCTTGTATCCAACCCTTTCGTCTTCATCCAACTTGCTCATCCCCTTGGTGTTTCAACCTTCTAAGGACACTTCCCTCTGTTCCTATATTGTGTTTTCTGTCTAGGTAATTTTGCACCTATACCTGAGGAAAACGACTTGTCCTCAAGGTCAACTTCAACTCCCAAATCTTCAGATGCTCCCCCCTTCCCCGCCCCGCCAACCTCCCTGACTTCTGCACCGCAGCAGAGCTTCTGTAAAATACGAGTGTCATGGATATTCTGGACTATGGTTATTGCCTAACCACTCCCCGCCCCACCCCTCTGTCCCCTTCCCCAATCCCATTAGACTTGATGCCTGCAGGACTTGTCAAGATATTACCACACTCTCAAAGACACTGCACAATTCCTTCTGTTTTGCATAGGCTTAAGTTATGTTGGGACTAGGAGGTGATTAGTATTGCACTTGAACATGAGAAAACGCATCATTTATTCATTCAATAAATACGTATAGAGTACACCTTATGGACCAAGGACATGAGGCAATGGGAAGAGAGGTTCAAGAAGTGCGTGTTGAATTAATGCACCCAATGAACCCAGTCCTGTATTAGTCATTTCGTAGGAAAGTCATGGTTACAGAATAGAACAGGGTCAGCTCCTGCCCATGGGAGATGTATATGGCCTTGCTCTATGGGAAGACAGGTTTGTGCATAAACTAGCTAAAGGGAAGGGGTGGGTGTGGATGTCCCCCCACAGGAC
>NW_026751714.1:0-1504 GCF_022355385.1 Mustela nigripes
TGCCAAAGCCCCAGGGACTAAGGACACCTGAGCAAATCCAGAGGATTACACCTGCCACCCAGAAGGAAACCATGCCATTTGGAACTCCAGAAATGGTTCAGAGCAGGAGAAATCTTCATGCCCACCTAAAGCAACCCCCACATTCAGTGCTGGCTGGACTCAAACCTGGAGCCTGACACTCACCCTGACCATGCCCTGAACTAAGCCCTTTGGTAGTCTTGCCACACAGCTGGCAGATTGAACCTGCCATGATCCTAGGCCCCAACCTTCACCCTAGATTGGCTTTTTAAAGGACCATGCCCAGAGGCCTGGCTCCAGATACCCAGGGAATGGGGACACCTAAGCAAAGCAGAGGGCTCATTCTACAACAAAGTCAGAAATCACGCCTTTTGGAACTGCAGAAAGGATTTAGAGAAGAAATCTGAATGAAATCTTGAACCAATCCCTGTTTATTTATAGTTCCAAACCATACTGAGTGCAAAGCCTGAGCCTGATACTCTCCTTAATTCTAGCCCTCAATTCAGACGTCTGTGAAGGTCTCCAAACCTAAGCAGATCACACCTTCCATGCTCCTTGGACCACCCCTATCCTAGATTAAGACGTAGGTATAAACATGAACACAACTTTCTACCAAAAGGACAAACAAGAGATCAAAAGACCCATGAAAAAGTGCTCCACATCACTTAGCATCAGGAAAATACAAATCAAAACCACAATGAGATACCACCTTACAACAGCTGGCATGGCTAAAATTATCAAGGCAGGGAAAAACAAATGTTGGTGAGGACATGGTGAAAGGGGAATCCTCTTACACTGCTGGTGGAAAAGCAAGCTCCTACAGCCACTCTGCCAAATGTTATCAAGTTTCTTCAAGAACTTAAAGATAGAGCTACCATATGACCCAACAATTGCACTACTAGGTATTTACCCCAAAGACACAGATTGAATAAAATCTAGTGGCACCTGCTCTCCAATGTTCATTGCAACATTATTCTCTCTAGCCAAAGTACGGAAAGAGCTCAGATGTTCATGGACAGATGAATGGATAAAGAAGATGTAGTTCATATCTACAACAGAATATTATTCAGCCATCATAGAGGATGAAGACTTAGCATCACATCCACCTGGATGGAATTGGAGGGTGTTATGCTGAGCAAAATAAGTCTATCAAAGAAAGACAGTTGTACATGGGTTCACTCCTATGTGAAATAGAATAAACACCACAGACGATCAGAGGGGAAGGGAGGGAAAGCTGAATGGGAAGTCATCAGAAAGGGAGAAAAACCATGAGAGATTCTTCAGTACAGAAACAAACTGTTGGGTTTGTTACAGAAACAAACTGAGGGTTGCTGGAGGGGAGGTGGCTAGGGGATGTGGTAACTGGGTGATGGACATTAAGGAGGGCATGGGATGCAATGAGTACTGGGTGTTGTACACACCTGATCTATTATTGAACGCTACATCTGAAACTAATGATGTAGTCTAAGTTGGCTCATTGAATTTA
>NW_026751715.1:0-1503 GCF_022355385.1 Mustela nigripes
CCTTATAAGACAGTTCTGATCTTCTGCTTACTTGAAACCATTTGAAAATTTTTGAATGGTGAACGCAGCTTGAGCACAGAAATGGGGGAAATGATTATAGAAGCAGGAAATGGAATCTTATTTGATCATTATGATCATTTCATTATTTTAGCTAGTAAATATCCACATTACTATATGGTTTTATAGCTAATTTGGGACTATCTAATTTGGTTAATTTGGGCATCGCCTTGTGTTTCAGTAAGGGATTAAAACGATGGTAATTCATGGCTGCACGTGGAACTCTGAAAGAAGACTTTGTCCATCCTGAGAAAAGAAAAAGATAACACCACTCAAATATAAACGCAACTGAAACGAGCACTGTAGTGGAACAGGTCCATCCTCCTTTGAGATGAGAACAGCATCTGCAGTCTCCTACAAGAGAGATCTTGTCTATCTTTGTCTCGAGCACACTGA
Source organism: Mustela nigripes (assembly GCF_022355385.1). Classification (NCBI taxonomy): domain Eukaryota; kingdom Metazoa; phylum Chordata; class Mammalia; order Carnivora; family Mustelidae; genus Mustela; species Mustela nigripes. The sequence goes on from NW_026751715.1 coordinate 454, forward strand.
ACAATTAATTGTCTTTCTAGAGCAACCCTGGAATGGTCCCCAGCCACGGATTCAGTCCCAGATCTTACTTCTTTGACAACCCTCGAAGATGTGATAGTGATGATGACCTTGCCTGAACATTGCCCCTCAAGGACTTCAAGGAAGGTAAGACCCTGGTTCGTGGTAGAGAGGCATGGTGAGGAGGCTGAGTACAGCACCCATGAAGTCGGTTCAGTCAAAGAAAAAATTCTGGAGTCGGAGGGAGGATGAGGCACACAGGAAATGGAGGGGAAGCCCCTGAGAATGAGACAAAGTGTCACCAGAGAAGTGCCCCACTCCCAGGATTCTGCTTCCATAGGTGTGTGGCATACAGGAGGGGTGGGAGCTGCTGGGGTTCCCTGCACTCTCCTGTGACACTTCAGCCACCCTCCATGGCCCAGTCGTCATGATGTCCCCTCCTCCTGCCTGTGAAGCTGGGCCTTCAGGGTGAGAAGAGCAGAGAGAAGCAACAAGGGCTGAGCCAGGGCTCCCTGAGCTCCCTCCACTCTCTGCTTGTGCTCCCAGGATCTGGTACAGTTAATTGGCAAGTTCATATAACTTAAATAATAATGCTAAAATATATACTAGGGTATTTTGAAAATGTTATTGTAATATATGTTTGTAGTTTGCACGGACTTTTATGCATAATCCAATTTAAAAGTCCATAGTACACGGTCTGATGGTTGTTTCAGGCTTTCGGACTAACCTATCTTCAGATTCTTACCTCTTCAGGCCATGCAGGGGCTGAGCCAGATAGATTAGAAACCCAGCTGACATTTAGAAAGTCAGTTTCGACTCCAGTGTTAAGTTATACTGTAGCAGATTATCAACAGACTACAGACAAGGTAATTGGCTCCTTCCTTCGAGTTCTTTAAGGTCCAGATGGTTGTTGTCTCAAAAAATCTAAATTTTGACAAAAATGTGGTACTCCTTTGAGCAGGGCCCTAATGTGTACCCTTCAGCCATAAGTGGATCCCTTAGAAGGATGGATAGAGCTAACCCACTGCTAAGCCTCCTCTGCTGTATTCAGAA
>NW_026751716.1:0-1503 GCF_022355385.1 Mustela nigripes
TAGAATACATACACATGATTTCAGAATTACATACGTGATTTCAGAGTTGTTAACCCATGGATGCTTGATTTTCCCAGTTTGGGACCATTTGAATTAAGGTGCTAGAAATATTCGCATGTAGGTTTTAAAACATAAGTTTTCAAAAACATAGGGTGTGAAATTGCTGTGTTGGTTATGTATGTATGTATGTATGTATGTATGTTTAGCTTTGCAAGAAATTGCCAAACTATTTTTACAGAGTGGCTGTATCAGTTTTTGTTCCCACCAACTATGAATCAGAATCTTGTTCTGATTCTGGACCTGAAATTAGTACTGTCATTATTTTTGATGTAACCATTCCAATAACTGTCATGTTGTCTGCATATCCCCACTGAGGTGATGTGGAGCATCTATCTGTTCGTGTATTTATTTGCTATCCTTATATCTTTGGTGGAGTGTTTGTTCAAATCTTTTGCATATTTTTCATTTGGTCATTTGTTTTCTTACTATTGAAGCTTTAAGAGCTGTTTTCTGATGTTGGACACAAAGCCTTTATTAGATATCTGTGTTCTAAATATTTTCTCCCTGTCTGTGCCTTATCCTTTCATTTTCTTAAAAATGTCTTTCACAGAGCAGACAACTTTCTTTTTAATATATCCAACGCATGTTTTTCCCCGTGGAATACGCTTTTTCTGTTTTATCTAAAAACTCATCATCAAATCCAGTGTCCGAGAGATTTTTCTCCTGTATTCTTTATTCTTGCATTTTTACATTTAGATCTCTGATTCATTTTTAGTTAATACTTGTGTAAGGTCTGTGTCTAGTTTCATTTCTTTTGCATGAGTGTTCAGTTGTTTGAGCACCATTTGTTGAAAGACTGTCTCTTCTCCTCTTATTCCCTTTGTGTCTTTGTCAAAAAATGTTTGACTTTATTTTGGTGGATCTATTCCTGGTCCTTGTAATCTGTTCTGTTGATCTGTGTGTCTCTCTCAGCACTAACACAGTCTTGGTTACTAGTAGCTTTATAGTAAGTCTCAAGACCAGGTGAGGTGAATTCTCATTTTTCTTCCACATTGTGTGGGCTGTTCTGTTTTTTTTTAAACTTTTTTTTAAAGATGTTATTTATTTGTCAGAGAGAGAGCACAAACAGGGGATGTCAGAGGCAGAGAGAGCAGAGGGAGAAGCAGGCTCCCCTCTGAGCAAGGAGCCTGACTCGGGATTTCATCCCAGGACTCTGGGATCGTGACCTGAGCTGAAGGCAAATGCTCAACCACCTGAGCCACCCAGGTGTCCAGTGTGTTGGCTCTTCTAGATCTTTTGCGTTTCTGTGTAAACTTCAGAATCTTCTTGTCAATATCTGCAAGATAACTGGGAGGTTTTATTTGGATTTCATTGAATTTATAGATTAAGTTGGAAAGAATTGACGTCTTAGCCATATTGAGTCTTGCTACCGATGAATACGAACTCTCTCTCCATTTATTTAGATCTTTGATTTCTTCCATCAGGTTTGTCTTCCTGTATATA
>NW_026751717.1:0-1503 GCF_022355385.1 Mustela nigripes
TCAGATTGTTTTTCAGAGTCCATAGTCTCTCATGATTCACCTCCCCTTCCAGTTTCCCCCGACTCCCCTCTCCGCTCTAACTCCCCATGTCCTCCATGCTATTTGTTATGCTCCACAAATAAGTGAAACCATATAATAATTGACTCTCTCTGCTTGACTTATTTCACTCAGCATAATCTCTTCCAGTCCCGTCCATGTTGCTACAAAAGTTGGGTATTCATCCTTTCTGATGGAGGCATAATACTCCAGAGTGTATATGGACCACCTCTTCCTTATCCATTCGTCCGTTGAAGGGCATCTTGGTTCTTTCCAGAAAATAGGACTTTTATAATGATTTTCATCACCACCATTTTCATTTTTGTCTCCGGAGCCCCCATGCACACATGAGGCGTGACCCAAATCCCTTTGTGCGGAATGAAGGGATTAACACATGAATGAGCACCACCCCCCACAGCACCCCAACCATCCCAGATCTGACACGATTTGTCACCTTGACACCCAGCTTCTCTGTCTTGCCTTGAGCCAGTGATGAAATCTCTCAGAGATCAGGATGTAGAGCACAGGGTCGTGTCTTCCAGTAAACAGGCGGGGGCTTGCACGGAGGGGGAGCTGTGGGGAGGAGTTCACAGCGATGGTTATCACTGAGTAAAAGCTTTCCTTTTCCTCCGGACATGAGGACAGGGCTCCCCAGGGCAGAAGTTCCCTCCCCCAAATGCTGTCACTGTTCAGAGGGTCTCATCTCCCACACGTGGGCTGATTTGAGGACTGGGTCAGTCGGGCAGGCCGTAAGCAGCGGGTGGTTTCTCGGACTCTGGGAGACCCCTGCCCAGACGGATGCTTGTCATCCCCTGTCATTCATTCATTATTCCGCAAGGACTTATTGCAGGCCTGCGATGAAAAATGCAGACATTTTTCTGGGACCCGGGGAATAAAACAGACAAAAATCCCTGCCCTCAGGGGTCTTATATTCTTGTCCAAGATATTTCCACCGGAAATTCTTCCAAATGGATGGTAGATGGGAATTTTGTCTTGCTGGGTGCTAGATATTTTTTCACTCTTATGAATAACTATCGAGTTTTGTCAGGACACAGTGAAGGCACTTTTTAACTGTTTCAGATGGGAGAGTAGATCTGGCCTCTCTTACTCTATTTTGTCCAGAATCGGTTTTTCTTTAAGGGGAAAGGCTCAAGGCCTTCCTTTCAAGGCCTCGAAAGGAAGACTTGAATGCTCATTAGTTACTTATACCTTCAGGTGCATGACTTCTAAAATCCTTTCTGAAGCATTGTGGTAACAGGAAGTGAAAACTGGAAGGCACTAGTGCAGAATGTAGGACCCAAAAGAAAAATCCAAAGTGCTCATGGAGGGGTGCCTGGGTGGCTCGGCTGGTGAAGTGGCTGCCTTCAGCTCAGGTTATGATCCTAGGGTCCTAAAATCAAGCCCCAAGTCAGGCTTGGAATGATGGAAATTCATTTTCCAGGCAGCCTCATCTTTCAGGAGAACAAC
>NW_026751718.1:0-1503 GCF_022355385.1 Mustela nigripes
GTGCTGTGAAGTGTGTAAACCTGGTGATTCACAGACCTGTACCCCTGGGGATAAAAATATATGGTTATAAAAAATAAAAAATTAAAAAAAAATAATAAAAAAATAAATAAATAAAATCTTTAAAAAAAATTTTATATCAATTTAAAATTTCAAAAAAGTGTAGTTTTATAAAATCAATTTTAAAAAGTCTCTATAATGGAATATTACTCACCCTTTAAAAAAGTGAAATCTTGCCATTTGCAATGATATGGGTAGAGCTAGAGATTATTAGGCTAAGTGAAATAAGTCAGTCAGAAAAAGACAAATACTATATGATTTCACTTATATGTGGAATTTAAGAAACAAAACAAATGAATCAGGTGTGAAATAGGGGGAAAGAGAGGCAAACCAAGAAACAGACTCTTAACTATAGAGAACAAACTAATGGTTACCAGAGGGGAGGTAGGTGAGGGGTGGTTGAAATAGGTCATGGGTATTAAGGGGGGCACTTATGATGAGTTCTGGTTAATGTATGTAAGTGTTGAATCACTAAATTCTATTCTATATTTGTAATACTGAGATTAATATTACACTGTATGTTAAGTAAATGGAATGTATTTATTTATTTTTTAAAATTTATTTTATTTTTTTCTGTGTTCCAAGATTCATTGTTTATGCACCACACCCAGTGCTCCATGCAATTTGTGCCCTCCTTAATACCTGCTACCAGGCCCTCCCAACCCTCCAACCCCCTCCCCTCCAAAACCCAGTTTGTTTCTCAGAGTCCCCAGTTCCTCATGGTTCATCTCCCCCTCCGATTTCCCCCAACTCACCTCTCCTGTCCTTCACCCAATTTCCTCTGTGTTATTCCTTATGCTCCACAAGTAAGTGAAACCATATGATAGTTGACTCTCTGCTTGACTTATTTCACTCAGCATAATCCCCTCCAGTCCCATCCATGTTGATACATGAAATGAAATATATTCATCCTTTCTGGTGGAGGCCTAGTACTCCATGGTATAGATGGACCATATCTTCTTTATCCATTCGTCTGTTGAAGGGCATCTTGGCTCTTTCCACAGTTTGGTGACCGTGGCCATTGCTGCTATGAACATTCAGGTACAGATGGCCCTTCTTTTCACATCTGTATCTTTGAGATAAATACCCAGTAGTGCAATTGCAGGGCCATAGGGTAGCTCTATCTTTAATTTCTTAAGGAATCTCTACACTGTTTTCCGAAGTGGCTGCACCAATTTGCATTCCCACCAACAGTGTAAGAGCATTCCCCTTTCTCCACATCCTCTCCAACACTTGTTTCTTGTCTTGTTAATTTTGACCATTCTAACTGGTGTAAGGTGGCACCTCAGTCTGGTTTTTATTTGACTCTCCCTGATGGCTAACAATGATGAACATTTTTTCACGTGTCTGTTAGCCATTTGTATGTCTTCTTTGGAGAAGTGTCTGTTCATGTCTTCTGCCCATTTTTTGATGTGATTATCTGTTTTTTGTGTGTTGAGTTTGAGG
>NW_026751719.1:0-1503 GCF_022355385.1 Mustela nigripes
AGGAAGTTTTCCTTCCATTTCTATTTTTTGGAACAGTTTCAGGAGAATAGGAATTAGTTCTTCTTTAGATGTTTGGTAGAATTCCCCCGGGAAGCCGTCTGGCCCTGGGCTTTTGTTTGTTTGGAGATTTTTAACTACTGTTTTAATCTCCTTACTGGTTATGGGTCAGTTCAGGATTTCTATTTCTTCCTGGTTCAGTTGTGGTAGTTTATATGTTTCTAGGCATGCATCCATTTCTTCCAGTTGTCAAATTTGTTGGCATAGAGTTGCTTATAGTGTGTTCTTATAATAGTTTGTATTTCTTTGGTGTTACTTGTGATCTCTCCTCTTTCATTCATGATTTTATTTATTTGAGTCCTTTATCTTTTCTTTTTGATAAGTCTGGCCAGGCGCTTATCAATTTTATTAATTCTTTCAAAGAACCAGCTCCTAGTTTCGTTGATTTGCTCTATTGCTTTTTTGGTTTCTATTTCATTGATTTCTGCTCTGATATTTATGATTTCTCTTCTCCTGCTGGGCTTAGGGTTTCTTTGAAGTGTGTAAACCTGGCGATTCCTAGACCTGTACCCCTTGGGATAAAAATATATGTTTATAAAAAATAAAAAATAAAAAAAAGAATTATATAGGGCATCTCTTCTAGAAGCAAAATTTTCAAATGTCAAACATCTGAAAGCATAGAAGGAGAAGTAAGAGTGTGAATTGTACTTAAATGCTCTTTTCTTTATATTCAGCAAACAGCTCCATTCACACCTTTCCAATTTTTTCAACTCTTTTGTCAAAGCCTTCAGAGGAGTTACTGATGATGACAACCATCACAGCCTAACAGGATAAATTTTATAAAGAAAAATAATAGCATGTTTTTCCCAAATTGTTAAGGATATGGTGAAACTCTGTCGGATTAAAGGAGGAATGTGCAATTCCATGCTCTATATAATAATAACTTATTTTAATTGTGGCTTTGCAATTTTTCAGATATATCCATTTACTGAAACTGCTGACAAATAATCAAAAACAAACAAATTAACAGCGGTTTGAGACAGGAATTATCTAAACTAAAAATAGCACATGTTCACAGAATACACAACACATATCCCAAGTACTACTATAGGTTTCAAGTAATAGTCAAAACAATAGTAAAAATGATTCAGACCCTACCAGTCAAATCATAAATGGGACCTTAACTGTAAATCCTTATCTTTAGATCAAAGCGGGTAATTGGGTGCTGAGGATACATTATAGAACTAACATATTATAGAACTCCTCTGAAATGAGTCATTTATTCCACCACTTTTCCTACACAGCTGCTGACCCATGTTTTGGTTCCTGGAAATAGCTGCTACCCTGTCATACTTCTTAAAAGCACATATATTGATAACTCAACTCATTCCTCCATTCCTCTGTGACTGTCACTGTGTTAAAATGTGGAGCCAGCTGACTCACTTGTGGTGGTAACTTGTAGAAATAATAAAGTAGATGAGTTTGCAAAGTATTTTGTTATTTCTA
>NW_026751720.1:0-1503 GCF_022355385.1 Mustela nigripes
GGGTTGGCGGGGGCAGGGGGTTTGGGAGAAGGGGGTGGGATTATGGACATTGGGGAGGGTATGTGATTTGGTGAGTGCTGTGAAGTGTGTAAACCTGGTGATTCACAGACCTGTACCCCTGGGGATAAAAATATATGTTTATCAAAAATAAAAAATTAAAAAAAAAAACATGCTGCTGCAAGAAGAGCTACAACTTACAGACTATGAATATGTGCAAGGCACTAGAATAACATGTTTTAGTGCATTTTCTTATTTCATCCTCACTGTAGTGTTATCTCCACAGCCACAACAAGGACTGTGACTTAATGCTATCATATTAATGATGAGGAAACAGACACTCAGAGAGGCTAACTCAACCAAGGGCACACACGAAGTGGCAGATCCAAACAGTGACCCCAAGACCAACTTATCCCAAGTACACACCCTTACAGAGTGTGTGTTTACGAAGTTCTATTTCTGTAATTAATTATGGTGTGCCAGGGTTAACAAGTTTGCACCCTGGACACATAGCAAGTTCACATATATTTTACGGATTAAAAGCTGCACGAGCAATAAGTTCACCAGCTTCGCCCAGTGCAGGAGTGGACAAGCATAGGCTCATCTAACTGTTCCTGTGCCAACAGGAAGGAGAGGTTTTCTCCTTGTACAAAAGTCAGAAGAAGAGTCTAATATGGCATCACCTTTTCTATAAAGGGGCAGACAGGCTCTGCAGGCCATATGGTCTCAAACATACTATTGTACCAAAAAAGCAGCCACAGACAACACAAACAGTAAAATCTTCTTTACAAAAACAGAGATAGTTTGCTGAGCCCCAGCCCAAGGAATAGGGCCAGGGGTGCGGATGGAGGGGGAGGGTGGTGCACAATAGATTATAATGTTAGTACTTTGAATCCCTACTGTCAAAAGGAAAAAACAACAACAACCAGTGAATTAAAGTTCCGTACGTGTAAGTGATCCCTGAATTGCCCACTCTTTTCTATCAGGTAGGACAGAAATGACTCATTTTCTTACTGAACATGCTAATCTTGGTTGACCTGCAGTATATGCCAGGAGCATTGTCTTATGAAAAGACCCAGAGGCTGTATTTTGGGTCCACAAGAAAGACCACTGTGATTGATTAACCATGTCTGCCTCAGGCAAAGGAAGGGAGGAAAAAAACACAGTTTAAGTCAGGTGTCCCACATGTCTGTCATTTACGTTCTACAATGCCACAGACTGTTTTCAATAACAGTTAACTGCAGATGATTCAGGCTGCTTTTCAGACACAGGTATGAATAATCTTCTGAATGCCTTTATAATCCAGTGATCTAACTGATATCTTCAAACATATCATCCCCAAAGAAAAAAGCTGGTCAATACAATGAAGCAAAAAAAGACGAATCAAAATTGCCTAACTCCCTTTGTTTCAATTACAAGTGTCACATCAATGACTCTGTTTCAATTATAAGTATCAAACCAAAGGGATAATTCCATTAACCTCCTTGCAACAATGTTCATCTGAGC
>NW_026751721.1:0-1502 GCF_022355385.1 Mustela nigripes
TTTTTTTTGTAGTGAATTTTTCCATCTTGTCATTTTGTCCAGATAAGAGTATATGAAGGAGCAAGTAAAATACTAAAAGGGTGGCAACAACCCCAGGAAAATATGCTTTAACCATATTAGAAGTGATCCCAAATCATGAGGGTGAGAAAGGGGGATAAAAAGAGGTTCAAAAAGGAAGAAAGAAAAAAAAAAAGAAGAAAGAAAAAAAATGAAAAGAAAAGTATTAAAAAAAAATAAGAAAATATAAAAAAGAAAAAATACATATATATCAGATAAACTAGTTAAATACGTTAAAAAAGAAAAAGGTAAAAGTTAAAAAAAAATTTAACCTGAAGGCGAGAAAAAAAACAAAAAATGAAAAAGAAAAAAATTGTGCGCCTGGGTGGCTCAGTGGGTTAAGCCGCTGCCTTCGGCTCAGGTCATGATCTCAGGGTCCTGGGATCGAGTCCCGCATCAGGCTCTCTGCTTGGCAGGGAGCCTGCTTCCCTCTCTCTCTGCCTGCCTCTCCATCTACTTGTGATTTCTCTCTGTCAAATACATAAATAAAATCTTTTTAAAAAATAAATAAATGAATAAAATAAAAAAGAAAAAAAAAAGAAAAAGAAAAAAATTAAATTAACTGCAAGACTAAAAAACATCACAGGGGAAAAGCCATGAGTTCCGTGCTTTGCTTTCTCCTCCTCTGGAATTCTGCTGCTCTCCTTGGTATTGAAACCGCACTCCTTGGTAGGTGAACTTGGTCTCGGTTGGATTTCTTGTTGATCTTCTCGGGGAGGGGCCTGGTGTAGTGATTCTCAAGTGTCTTTGCCCCAGGCGGAATTGCACCGCCCTCATCAGGGGCCAGCGTGAGTAATCCGCTCGGGTTTGCTTTCAGGAGCTTTTGTTCCCTGAGCGCTTTCCGTAGAGTTCCGGAGGACGGGGAATACAAATGGCGGCCTCCTGGTCTCAGGCACGGAGGAGCCGATAGCCCAGGGCCCCACTCCTCAGTGCGCCCTCAGAGAACAGCGCCCAGTTACTCCCGTCTGCCTGACCTCCGGCCGCGCTCCAAGCTCACTGAGCCTGCGACCGGTTCAAGGTAATATGAGCTGTGATCTTACTGTCGGCTCTGTCTCTGTAGCCAGCTTTCCCGTTCCAATACCCGCAAGCTCTGTGACACTCAGACACCCCCGATCCTTCTGTGACCCTGCGGGACCTGAGGCCACGCTGACCCCGCGTGTGCTTCACCCCAGTTTAGCCTCTGGAGCGATGTCCCTCAGGAGAATAGACTTTTAAAAGTCCTGGTTTTGTGCTGCGTTGCTCCGCTGCTTGCCGGGAGCCGGCCTCTCCCCCCGGGTTCTATCTTCCCGTCGCTTTGGATTCACTTCTCCACCGGTCCTACCTTCAGAAAGTGGTTGTTTTTCTGTTTCCAGAATTGCTGTTCTTCTTCTCTTTGATCTGCCGATGGATTTTCAGGTGTTTGCAATCTTTAGATAAGCTATCTAGCTGATCTCCGGCTAGCTGAA
>NW_026751722.1:0-1502 GCF_022355385.1 Mustela nigripes
TTCCATTTCTATTTTTTGGAATAGTTTCAGGAGAATAGGAATTAATTATCTTTAAATGTTTGGTAGAATTCCCCAGGAAAACAGTCTGGCCCTAGACTTTTGTTTGGAGATTGTTGATGACTGGTTCAATCTCCTTACTAGTTATGGGTCTGTTCAGGTTTTCTATTTCTTCCTGGTTCAGTTGTGGTAGTTTATATGTCTCTAAGAATGCATCCATTTATTCCATATTGTCAAATTTGTTTGCGTATGGTTGCTCATAGTATGTTCTTATAATTGTTTGTATTTCTTTGGTGTTGGTGGTGATCTCTCCTCTTTCATTCATGATTTTATTTATTTGAGTCCTTTCTATTTTATTTTTGATAAGTCTGGCCAGGGGTTTATCAGTCTTATTAATTCTTTCAAAGAACCAGCTCCTAGTTTCGTTGATTTGTTCTATTGTTATTTTTTTATTTTTAGTTTTTTGTTTGTTTATTTGTTTGTTTGTTTGTTTTTGGTTTCTATTTCATTGATTTCTTCTCTGATCTTTAGTATTCCTCTTCTCCTACTGGGTTTAGGCTTTCTTTGTTGTTCTTTCTCCAACTCCTTTAGGTGTAGGGTTAGGTTGTTTTTTTGAGATCTTTCTTGTTTCTTGAGAAAGGCTTGTACCGCTATATATTTTCCTCTCAGGACTGCCTTTGCTGTGTCACACAGATTTTGAACAGTTGTGTTTTCATTATCATTTGTTTCCATGATTTTTTTCAATTCTTCTTTGATTTCCTGGTTGACCCATTCATTCTTTAGAAGAATGCTGTTTAGTCTCCATGTATTTGGGTTCTTTCCAAATTTCCTCTTGCGACCAAGTTCTAGCTTCAGAGAATTGTGGTCTGAAAATATGCAGGGAATGATCCCAATCTTTTGATACTGGTTGAGATCTGACTTATGACCCAGGATGTGATCTATTCTGGAGAATGTTCCAAGTGCACTAGAGAAGAATATGTATTCTGTTGCCTTGGGACGGAATCTTCTGAACATATCTGTGATGTCCATCTGGTCCACTGTGTCATTTAAGGCCTTTATTTCCTTGTTGATCTTTTTCTTGGATAATCTGTCACTTTCAGTGAGGGGAGTGTTAAATTCCACTACTATTATTGTATTATGTCGACGTATTTCTTTGATTTTGTTATTAATTGGTTTATATAGTTGGCTGTTGACATGTTAGGGGCATAGATATTTAAAATAGTTAGATCTTCTTGTTGGACAGACCCTTTGAGTATGATATAGTGTCCTTCCTCATCTCTTATTATAGTCTTTGGCTTAAAATCTAATTGATATGCCATAAGGATTGCCACCCCAACTTTCTTTTGATGTCCATTAGCATGGTAAACTGTTTTCTACCCCCTCACTTTAAATCTGGAGGTGTCTTTGGATCTAAAATGAGTTTCTTTAGACAGAATATTGATGGGTTTTGGTTTTTTATCCATTCTGATACCCTGTGTCTTTTGATTGGGCTAAATGCCCCAATC
>NW_026751723.1:0-641 GCF_022355385.1 Mustela nigripes
ATGAGGATCAACCTGCACGCTATTCGGCTGTACCCCAAATATATAGGCTGACCTTGGCACTAATGCCCTTTCTGACACAGTCTGAGCCTGGACCTCCTGGCCCCACCTGGACAGCTAGACACACACTGAGTACATCGGACCCGTCCTGGCCTTAGTTCGTCATCTCTTCTCAACCTCGGTTTTCAGGCTTCAGAACCTAGACCTTATCTCCAATCACGGCCCGGGTTTGAAAATGATGCCGACATCAGAACTCTTTCCCCATGGCAAGAAACCCTGTGGATGGCATGTTGTCCAAGGTTCAGTGTAGTTGAAACCAGAGTGGCCCATGAGGCCCCGCCCATGCTTGCGGGCCACAATGGTCACAAACACACATTGTGACACTCAGACTGAGCCCAGTCCTCAGGTAAGGCCTCTCAGGGGCTGGATGGAGAGACAGCATATTGGGCTTGCCATGCCCCTAGGCCCCAATTATTAACTGTAGTTCGGGTTGTCCCTTCACTCTTCCCCAGGGCTCTGCTTTGGAATTCCTCTTTTGGTGGGACACCTGAGGCAAGAAACCTTGAAGGAGACCTCCCATCGCACAGATTGACGAAAAACAATTGGGATCGGGCCAAATCCACAGAGAGCAAGATTCGTCCATA
>NW_026751723.1:741-1502 GCF_022355385.1 Mustela nigripes
ATATTGGGCTTGCCATGCCCCTAGGCCCCAATTTTGAACTGTAGTTCTGGTTGTCCCTTCACTCTTCCCCAGGGCTCTGCTTTGGAATTCCTCTTTTGGTGGGACACCTGAGGCAAGAAACCTTAAAGGAGACCTCCCATCGCACAGATTGACGAAAAACAATTGGGATCGGGCCAAATCCACAGAGAGCAAGATTCGTCCATGGCCCATGAGGCCACCCCAACATTCCACGGCCTTCGCCGATACAAAATCCAGAGACAAAGCCTGAGCACGTGCCTCAGACTCGCTCATTCTTCACATCCTGAAGAGTTCTTCAGATAAGAACCTACACGGCACTCTAAGGCACCCAAAATATATAGTCTAAGGTGGGCACTAATGCACTGTCTGACAACCTGAGTCCGGACCTCGTGACCAACACCAAGACAGCTGACCCGCCATGGCCTTAGGTCATCATCTCTTCCGTACCTCAGTTTTCAGGCTTCAGAACCTAGACCTTATCTCCAATCGATGCCCATGGGTGACTGTGTTGCAGAATCAGAACTCTTCCTTACCCATGGCAAGAAACCTTGTGTTTGGCATGTTGTCCAACGTTCAGTGTAGGAGACACCAGCATTCACCCTGACGCCCCGCCCATTCTTGAGTGCGACGAGGGCATAAACGTGCATTGTGACCCTCAGCATGAGTCCTGTCCTCTAGTACGTCCTCACAGTGGTTGGACTATTAGATGTCATAATGGGCTTGACATGTCCCTAGGCCCCAAT